>NW_015386562.1:891396-894461 GCF_001527695.2 Protobothrops mucrosquamatus | reverse complement strand
GTCTCCGTTGCTGGTTGGCTAACTAGCAACGGGGTCTTGCCAGCCAATGGAATTGTGTGATTACAAGCCAGGGGAATCCCATAAAAGAGGGCTCCCCTGGCCCAGAGAACCAGTCCGGATTTACCTTATGCCTTGCCAATAAACCAAGAGCTGACTGTCACTCGACTCGTGTCTTACTGCCTGCGCGATCTAACACAAACCCTAAGAATTTTTGCTATGTGAAAAATATTTATTTCTAAAAGTAAGGAATTTTTTGTCCAACAAAGGTTGGATCTGGGGAATGAGATAATATTGCAGCTCCAAAAACAGCTATCTTCAACCTATTCAGGCAATATATGTCGAAGCTTTTTAGATCAAAATAACAGTCCCTTTCACTACTCCCATTAGCCTTGTAGCAATTATTATTATCATTACAGGTAGTCCTCGACTTACAATAGATCATTTAGTGACTGTTTAAAGTTACAACAGCACTGAAAAAAAGTAACTTATGACCATTTTTCACACAACATTGCCCGTGATCATGTGATCAAAATTCAGATGCTTGGCAACTGACTCATATTTATGATGGTTGCAGTGTCCTGGGGTCATGTGATCACCTTTTGTGACTTTCTGACAGGCAAAGTCAATGGGAAAGCCAGATTCACTTAACAACCGTATTACTAACTTAACAACTGCAGTGATTCACTTAACAAATGTGGCAAAATGGCGCAAATTTCACTTAACAAATGTTTCACTTAGTAACAGAAATGTTGGACTTAGTTGTGCTCATAAGTTGGTAGGACTATCTGTATTGCCATCCTCAAACAAGAAAAAAAGGGAAAGAACCACAATTTTGAGAACACATCTATTCCACAGTGCAAATAAAATACTCTATCTTCCCATCCTATCACCAAGTTGGAAGAAGAAGTAAGAGGATGTGATTTTTGGCTTTTGAAATTATTTTATAGGTGAAACAAATTAGGGAAAGCATGCAGACTACTACTTTTGGAATATTTTTCTTCCCCTTCAGAGCAGCTCCATTCTGGGTCACATGTCAGGGAATGAAGAGGGAGGGGCTTAGAATTGTATAACACAGGGATGTCAAACTCGCAACGTCACATGATGTGTTGCGACATATCATGACTTTTTTTCCATTGCTGGCAATGGGGTGAGCGTGGTTTTGGCATGATGCATCCGGCCCGCAGGCTGACAGTTTGACACCCCTGGTATAACAGGAAAAATTCATAGCCTTTACTCGCCTGTCTCTCTCATGGGGATGAACTAAATAAGTTTTTCCCCTGGATTTACTGGTGATGTAATGATTAGAATGCAATATTGCAGGCTAATTCTGTCCATAGCCTGGAGTTTAATCCTGATGGGCTCAAGGTTGCCTCAGCTTTTCATCCTTCCGAGGTCAGTAAGAGAAAATATGCTGCTATTATCAACTGCTCGGAGAGTGCTATAAAGCACTATGGAGTGGTATATAAATCTAATTATTATTGCTATTCTCCAATCCATGGCTGAATGTCATCATTTTTGAACTCAAGTCTTATCCACCACATCATATTTGGTCAATTTCAATTCTGATAAGGGATATACGGACAGGATCCTAAGCCTCTTTACAATATTTTTTACAACATACTCTTAGGTTGGAAAGAATAAAAAGGTTTTGAAATGTGATAACCACAGTGACACAAAATGTACATCTGTCTATTAATATGACTGAAATTCTCAGCATGTTTATCAAAGTAATACTTTGGAACCCAATTTTACTTCTGAATAATTATGTTTTGTATTAACCTTGCTTGGGTTTATACCTGACTACCAGCTACCGGTAGTTCCTCGGCATAATCTCCACTGTTAGTCAGAGGTATCTCATCCTGCCATTGTTCCACTCAGAAATTCATGCAATGATTGATTTCTAATCTTTTATTTTATTCTCCCTGCCAGCTTCTGTCTTTAGGAATAATCATTACCATTGTTCAGAAGTTCTGTTTAGAATTATCATGTTTTTCTATGGGGTGCTTCCTTGTCTGCCCCATGACTTTTAGCTTTCTCCACACTGTAAATACTCAGAGACCTATGTGCTAAGTAGAATAACTTGCAGGAATGTTCTGCCAAATTCTTTCAGTTGCATGATGATTGGTTCCTTCAGATTAATGTGACTGTGACAATAATACTAGTATATTAATTTATGTCTAAAGTTGCAAAGCAGAAATCAAATAGCATTAAATATGAAACAGATTCTTCTCCACATAGATTGCTGAGACTGAGAATTGAACTTTAGTTTGAAGGACACTCTGGCTCAATTTCTCACATGTTAATTAGCAAACAAAATGGAGGAGGAAAGTAAAAAATACTGAAAGGGAAGGAGCAGATGGCAAAATGGAAAGAACAGGAGAGGAGAGGAGAGAAGAGGAGGGCATCCCTTTTTGCATTTCCAAGAATTTATGGAGACAAGCATTTTATTCTTCCCTTTCTTCAGTTTTCAGAACAAAGCATTTAAAGTGGTAAAATGGGTACCTTAACCCTAACATCTCTGAATCCCTTCCAAAAAATCCTGGCTCCTATCACATTTGTGTGCAACTTTTGCTTTGCCTCATAAAGTCTAATCAGATCTTTATGCCAATGGAAGATGGTAGATTCCTGCTATGAAAAAGAGGCAGATAATTTAAAAAGTTGATTCATACTTTTCACTTCCCATCTGAAACAGCCACTTCAGCAATATTTGCCCAGCCACTTGGCCAGTATTTCTCAAACTTGGCAACTTTAAAGTGAGTGGACTTCCATTTCCAGAATTCCCCAGTCAGCATATCATGAAACATTCCTTCTACTTGCAGCTCCCCTATTTTCTTTTTTCTTTTAATGTGGAATGTAGGATTAGAAGACTAATGGAGAGTTCCTTTTTTAATTAATTATTTTCCCCATTTTCCTCTCTCTTTCATATTTTTAACCTTGGGAAGTAGAGATGCCAAAATAATCAGATGATTGTTTGATTTTATATATATATATATATATATATATATATATATATATATATATATATATATATATATATATATATATATATATATATATATATATAT
>NW_015386562.1:843457-887715 GCF_001527695.2 Protobothrops mucrosquamatus | reverse complement strand
ATATATATATATATATATATATATATATATATATATATATATATATATATATATATATATATATATATATATATACATAATAATGATTTATTTTTTCTTAAAAAATCTTGGTTTTTTGTTTAACACTTCATAGCAGATTGAGGCAATTGTGATTAAGGAATAGCCCCATGCACTGCCAGCATGAGATTGTGGATGCCCTAATCAAATAGATAAGACCTTAGGCTCAAAGATTCAGGGTGGCAACTTCCAAAATATCTTGACAAGGATAAATGAATAACCTTGTTCATGCTCCAGTGAAGCCTGGTGTATAATGTAAAATCTTGATCTGCATTATAAATTATATGCACTGTCAAATTCAGTTCTTTTTTCATCCTATGTTGCTGTGTTAAACAATTTTGGAAGATTAGATGGATATTAACTTTTGAGCCACTTTCTTTCATTGACCTCCTTGGAAATAGTAAAAAAAAAATAATCCTTGCCAAGTCAATTTATAATTAAATATTAATATTCCAAATTGTTTATATATCATAAAAGCATGGGAGGAGATACTGAAGGTCAGTAAGCTTTTAATCATGTATTCTCATTTTGAAACTGTTATAACAGTTGAGAAGTTCAGTTTGTTAAGGTTTTTTGTCTGTATTCCTACTGTTTGATGCTTATTGATTTTCAAGGCATGTACCCTAAACTATCCATCACAAAAAAACAACAACTATATTCTATTGACATGAATGGAAGTGGCAACTCATTCTCAACAGAATTTACCTTAAACATTAAATTGCACATTTTAGTTCACTTGATTTCATTGGAAATAGTAATAATTGACAGTTCTAAATTGCAACTACTTTAGCTGGAAAATATCATTATGATGATGAATGAGACAAATTATCATATTTCTTTAATTCTACTGTGACAATTTCTATTTTTCTCTTAGTTGACCTCAAGATTTCAGTACTAGAAATAACTTTCTAATATTGACTTCATGAACAGTGGAATCAGGTCACTAATTTTGTAGCTAAAGATTTTCTAGTTGGATCATTGGTTTCCCATATTCACTCAGTTCTTAACTTCTATATGGAGTCTGTGCACATTGCCAGCTGCTTGTTTTACGTCCCATGATCTGCAGTGAATATGTTAAAGAGATGCCAAAACTTTTTTTTAAAAAAAAATATTTGCACAACAACAAGTTTTGGTGACATCTGCATTCTCAACTAACTCAACCATTTCCCCCCCAAAACAGGGAATATCACTCTTGTGGAACATGTTCGATGAAATCAAATATTCCACTTCATTCAATGGTGATGAGAGGCAGATTACTGGCTGCCAATAGCAGTTGCAGTGCGGGTGTCACTCATATCATGCCTCTCATTATTTGTTCTGGAGAATGACTGCCATATTCCAAATCCTAGCTAGTGTGTATTTCGGGGGGGGGGGGAGATGCAAGACACAGGTCGATATGGCTGTGTCCTATTAATAAAGGAGTGAAACTTGGCTAAGTGATGCTAGTGATCAGGAGTGCCAGCTTGTTCCTGGGATAAACTAGTGGATAATCTGTAGGCCTGATCCAGCTTGGTCTTTCTCTGGAGTAAAAAAATATATTATCTTGCAAATATTGTAGGATGAGAACACATGTAAATTTATTCCTCTTTATCACTCAAAGCAATAACAATAACAATAGCAGACAGTTAGGAAGAAAATTAAAGGTATGAAGGGCACCTCATTCTAATATACTCTTTGATAAATGGGGGCTAAAGTGTATATCCCATTTCCATGATTCAGTAACCTAACTATCCTGACAATACCTCTGACTAAAGAAACTTGGAGAATCTTGTTTTCTTGGTTGTAAGAAGCTTTTAGGGGCTTAACAGGATAGGAGAATCTCTTTCTTTTCCACGTATGATGGGTCCCACAGAAGTTCTCTTTCTACCGGTAACAACATTTCCTTAAAAACAAACAGAAAACAGAGAAGAAATTCTGCTAAACTGGTGTAGCCATTCACATAACCTACTGCTAACCTCAAGCTAGAATCTCAGACCAAGGCAGCATTGTGTCCTGAGAGCTTTTCGGTTGTCCCTATTCAAACATGCAGATTTCTTGAAAAGCTCAATCAATTTTTTTTATTCCATAATAGACATATACTCTAACCCATAAAAATAACACAATGTGAAGAAAATAATACAGTAGAATCTACTGTAACCAGGTGCCTTCTTTCCATAGGCACCAAAAGAAATTCAGACAGCCTTGTCTTGTCCAATGGCCAAGAGGACTTTCTTGTCTTGTCCAATGGCCAAGAGGTCTTGAGAGCCACACCAGGCTTTCTCAATATACCAAGGTCCATGTACCAAAAATTGGTGTAGCTATGCACTGTTTTCTGGGGAATGGGAGTCTTAAGAAATAAAATGTGAACCTTTAAAAGCCTGCAATGTTAAGAGGATTAGAACATCCATTTTTATCCTTAACTATACCAACAACAGCAACAACAACGTCCCTCCCAAAAAAGTGATGCTGACTGATCTCATGTTGATTTCAAGCCATATTATTTGTATCTCCACTCTAAAGAATGAGATTGTTCACTTCCTTCTCCCTTAGCATTACTGGTGAAGCCATGATAAGATTTTTTCCATAGTTAGGAATTGTTAAGAAAAGTCCAGAAAAGTTAGAACATTCAAATCTGGTGGGGTTAAAAACATAAATTTTAATGAAGAAGAGGGTGGCTATGTTTATGTACTAATTCTAATACTTCTTTTTTACAATAAAGGTTCAGATATATGCATATGTACATGAATAAACTGCAGATAATATTAATTAAGAAATGGATGCTCCATGACAGTAACCAATCATGTCTCAATATTTTTTGCTTATTAGATTTCTCTACCTTTCCTCCAGGATCTCATATAAAACCCTGTGAGATATATTGGACTGAGTGAACCTCTGACAATGGGGTGGTCTTAAGCCTGCATCCTAACAGACCTAATCTAATTACTACAACACACTGTCCCTCTTTTCCAGCTTCATTTCTGAAGAATTATGTGAAATAAGAATCCATATTACTTATTAGGTGATTGTGAAGAACATTCACACTATGGGCACAATCATATTATGAATGGGAGAAGTGTTACAGGGAATAAAATATATCAGCTATGTAACAGTTCATGTATCCTTTATTTGTTGTGTTTTGAACTTCTTGTCAACCTATATGTTCTGAACTTACTAGTGAACAATGGCAATTCATTAAGTATTTCAGGTGTGTGTGTGGGGGGGTAAGGTTCCAGTATGCACCACTGAGCATCACTAAAGAAAGGAGATGAAATGCACCTAATTACATTTCCTTTTTCAAAAGTCAGTGATACAGGCCATTCCATTGATCAGTATTCCCTGACCCTAAACGGAAAATTTTTAGAGAATGTAAAAACCTGTAAGAGAAGTGAGGATATGAAAGTCAATTTCTCACACAATGTTTGCAGAGTGCTCTTAAAATCTAATCCAATGTAATATCAAACCACTTAGCATTTTTATCCCCAGCTCTATTTTGTGGTACTACTGCTTTCTACTTCTTTGTGATTTGACCTAAGATTTTGTATTTTTCTTTCTAATCTAGCAGTCTTAGGAACTTTCAATGAATGGATATATATATATATATATCCATTATAACAATATATAACAATAAAGTATTCAATGCAGATTGGTTTCATTTTCTCCAATAGAATAGAATAGAATAGAATAGAATAGAATAATAATAATAATAATAATAATAATAATAATAATAATAATAATAATAATAATAATAATAATAATAATAATAATAATAATAATAATAAAGTTGTAAGGGACCTTGGAGGTTATCTAGTCCAACCCCCTGCTCAGGCAGGCAACCGTATACCATTTCAGACAAATGGCTGTCCAGCCTCTTCTTAAAAACATCCAGTGTTGGAGCATTCACCGCTTCTGGAGGCAGGTTGTTCCATTGGTTAATTGTTCTAAATGTCAGGAAGTTTAATCAGCACAGGTCATTAATTTGCCCAAAGTTGACAAATTATTTTTTGATCACATTTTTCTCTATATTGGCTGCCCTACAAAATAAAACAAAATAAAAATATAATGGTTTATTATATAATGATTGGATTAGTTTGCACCTCAACAATTGGAAGCACCTGATTGATTTAGGGAAGGATTAGACCTGATACTTTGATGAAAGTTCACCAAATAATTCCAGGGCTATAGGAAAATTGGCAGTGAAGAGAGAGAGAGACAAACCTGGAAAAAGGCAATAATGAATCATGTCCATACTCCTTGCCAAGAAAGTTCTACACGTGGTTCATCTACTCATCAGGAGTCAAGTCAGAATATTTTTTTCAGTATCCGAGAACAAAATTCTGATATACATCTAGAATGTGGGACAGATTAGCCAATTTTTACAACAACAACAACAACAACAACAACAACAACAACAACAACAACAACAACAACAACAACAACAATAACAATAACAATAACAATAACAATAACAATAACAATAACAATAACAATAACAATAACAATAATAATAATAAAGTTGGAAGGGACCTTGGAGGTCATCTAGTCCAACCCCCTGCTCAGGCAGGAAACCCTATACCATTTCAGACAAATGGCTGTCCAGTCTCTTCTTAAAAACTTCCAGTGTTGGAGCATTCACCACTTCTGGAGGCAGGTTGTTCCACTGGTTAATTGTTCTAACTGTCAGAAAGTTTCCCCTTAGTTCTAAGTTGCTTCTCTCCTTGATCAGTTTCCATCCGTTGCTTCTTGTCCTGCCTTCAGGCGCCTTGGAGAATAGCTTGACTCCCTCTTCTTTGTGGCAGCCCCTGAGATACTGGAATACTGCTATCATGTCCCCCCTCGTCCTTCTCTTCGTTAAACTAGACATACCCAATTCCAGCAACTGTTACTTGTATGTTCTAGCCTCCAGTCCCCCAATCATCTTTGTTGCTCTTCTCTGTACTCTTTCCAGAGTCTCAGCATCTTTTTTAAATCCTGGTGACCAAAACTGGATGCAGTATTCCAAGTGTGGCCTTACTAAGGCATTGTAAAGTGGTATTAATACTTCACGTGATCTTGATTCTATCCCTCTGTTAATGCAGCCCAGCACTGTGTTGGCTTTTTTGGCAGCTGCAGCACACTGCTGGCTCATATTTAAGTGATTGTCCACTAGGATTCCGAGATCCCTCTCATAGTTACTACTATTGAGCAAGGTACCCCCTATACCATACATGTACATTTGGTTTTTCTGGCCTAAATGTAGAACCTTACTTTTTTCACCATTGAATTTCATTTTGTTAGATAGCGCCCAGTGTTCAAGTCTGTCCAGGTCCTCCTGTATCTTAAGCCTGTCTTCTGGAGTGTTGGCTATTCCTGCCAGCTTGGTGTCATCCGCAAATTGGATGAGTTTCCCATCTATCCCCTCGTCCAAATCATTGATGAAGATGTTGAAGAGCACTGGGCCTAGAACAGAGCCCTGGGGCACCCCACTACACACTTCCCTCCATGTAGATGCAGTTCCATTGAGGACCACACGCTGAGTACGGCTGGTCAGCCAGCTACGCATCCATCTGGTGGTGATGCTGTCTAACCCACATTTTTCTATCTTATCGAGTAGTAGGTTGTGGTCTATTTTATCAAATGCCTTACTGAAGTCCAAGTAAATTATATCCACAGCATTCCTCTGGTCCATTGACTTTGTCATCTGGTCAAAGAATGCAATAAGATTTGTCTGGCATGATCTGTTTTTGACAAACACGTGTTGGCTTTTAGTAATGACTTGGTTTGCCTCTAGGTGTTGGCTGATTCATTGTTTGATTATCTTTTCCAGAATCTTCCCAGGTATTGAGGTCAGGCTATAAGGTCTGTAATTTCCTGGATCCATTTTTTTCCCTTTTTTAAAGATGGGAACTATATCAGCTCTTTTCCTGTCCTCTGGTAGTTTCCCAGTGCTCCAGGATCTTTGAAAAATATAATTCAGTGGTTCTGAGATCACATCTGCTAGTTCCTTGAGAACCCTGGGGTGTAATCCATCTGGTCCTGGTGAGAATAGAATAGAATAGAATAGAATAGAATAGAATAGAATAGAATAGAATAGAATAGAATAGAATAGAGCTGGAAGGGACCTTGGAAGTCTTCTAGTCCAGCCCCCTGCTCAAGCACGAGAACTTATACCATCTCAGACAGGTGAATGTCTAGTCTCTTCTTAAAAATTTCCAGTGATGGAGTGCCCATGATTTCTGAGGGTAAGCTGTTCCACTGGTTGATTGTCCTCACTATCAGGAAGTTTCTCCTTAGTTCCAGATTGCTTCTCTCTTTGATCAGTTTCCAACCATTGTTTCTCGTCCTTCCATCTGGTGCTTTGGTGAACAACCTGGCCCTCTCTGCCTTGTGGCAGCCCCTCAAGTACTGGAACACTGCTATCATGTCTCCCATTTCTTCTTTTCTTTAGACTAGCCAAACCCAAGTCCCGTAGCCATTCTTGATATGTTTTAGTCTCCAGGCCCCTGATCATCTTACTTGCTCTTCTCTTTTCCAAACTCTCAACATCTTTTTTGTGATATAGTGACCAAAATTGGCTGCAGTATTCCAGGTGTAGTCTTACTAGGGTTTTATAAAGCAGTACTAATACTTCGCATGATCTTGATTCTATGCCTCTGCTTATACAACCCAGGATTGTATTTTTTTTCCTTCTTCAAGACAATCTATGTTTACTGAGCAGTGTTATTATTTCATGACTTTAGTTTGCAATGCAAATGTAACATATGACTGGATATCCTCTCTGTCTCTGTCTCTGTCTCTGTCTCTGTCTCTGTCTGTCTGTCTGTCTCTCTTCCTCTCTCTGTGTCTGTCTCCCTCCCTCTTTCATTTTTTGTGTGTAAAAAGGTGAAGGATATCTTATTACCATGGAATTTGAAAATTTTAGGAGGCATAAAATAGCAAGATCTCAAGACCTACCTCAGAAGCAGTGTGTTTGCCATATGTTCAAAAGGTGTGATACCATAATATATGATGCAGTGTAGCAAACATCCTGTCATGCAGGACTTGCCTAGAAGAATGATTGAGGGAGTTTTAGGCTGTCAGAAAGGCTTGTTAATCATCTTCAAATGAGCAGTTCTGGATGCCAAGGTGACCCCTTAAAATAATAAAGGAATTTGTGTGTTACCCACCCAATGAATAAAATTGTCCATGTTAGGGCTCCAACTCTTCCTGGAGAAACCAGCTGTCAGATGGCCATCAGATAGGGCCTTACTTCTTACATTATCTAATTCTTCCTGAGACCACCTCCATTTAGATTCCTCTTGATATCTTATCAGCACATAGTCAAATACACATATTTGTAAACTTATGCACACTCTTGCCCAAGTTCACCGTTATATACATGGTTTATCTAGTCCACATATTAAGTAAATTGTCTATCTAATTTTAAATGAATTGATTTAACATAATTAATTTTAATAATTAATTGATTTAAAATTAATTTTCCCTCCTGTCCATTTTTAAAATCAATTAAGGCTCCATCCACCATGTACATATATTATTTTCCCTGAATGAATGGGAGAGAATATGGGAACCTCCATTATTTCCTGTTTTTTATAATGTATATTCTTAAGGTGTTGCAAGACTATTTATCTAAAAACAGTTTTCTTGGCACTCACCTTTTTTTTTTAAATCATGTCTTAGAAAATAAATCACAAGGTGTTGTAGCCCAATGCCTTCTTTGGAGGTGTAAAAGAATGTAGCCTTGGATTTGGCAATGGAACAACAAACAATCTGGAGAGATGAACAATTATACCATCCTGTGAAAAAGGGAAGTATGACAAAGAAATCCCAAATAGCCCCACCATTAGTTTTAGTCTAACATGCGGTTATACTAATGATTCTTTTATGTCATAATGAGCAGCCTGATCCAGATTTGCTTGTTGAACTACTGTCTGAGGAGCTGCGGGCAAAGGAGGTGAGGCTCTCCAGTAACCAGCAGACAGAGCTACCATCAGAAGATGCCAGTAGAAGTGCTCGCCTTGCTCAGAGGAAAAGAGAGAAAGAGAGCAAGACAGAGCAAAGACATTCTGTAACGCTTCTTGCAAGAAAGGAATCTTGCCTTTCCAAATGAGCAAACACTAAGGCTAAGCTCAAGCTTTTCCACTGCCAACAGCCCTCTGCTTACCCAGACTCAGTGTGTCTTGACTAATTTGAAATCTCTTGACTTTGACTTTGATTCTGGACCTGGAGCAAGGAATCAAAGTCTAGGAAAGGTGTGCTCAAAACAGGGTTTTCAGTACACTCCATCCCTTATGAATGGCTTTATTATTCATCAGATTTGTATGCCAGCCAACTCCCAATGACCCTGTGAATTGAACATGTCACAAACCTATGTTAAACTGGCTGAATGGGAGAACTATGTATCCAGAAGGGTTGTTGAATTTTGGGCATCAGGCTACACCAAGATTTTGTGAGATATAACCAATAAAACTGTAGTCAATATTTTTTCCAGGCTCAGATAAACTATTGAGTATCTTTTGCCCCTTCCCTGAGTACTTAATGCTTGAATGCCATTGTGCAAACTAAATGCTTAATCTAGCCTTCTACTAGATCTAGAAAACAAACTCTCATTGGAGCTGGGCAGGAGAAAATCCATACCCTGGCAATAGAGCTTAAGCTATTGTTTACCTTAAGTTTAAGTTTAGCTATTGTTTAGCTTAACTTTAAAATATGGCTGATGCTTCCTCGATACATATTATATTTTTTAAATGTGTTGTTTCTTCAAATGTTATGTCACTTTGTCCAGCCTGTATATATTGCGTATACAATATATTAAAACAATAACAATAGCAATTTAATGAAGTGTATTGAATTAAAAGGAATGGTTCCTTGGAAAAAAAAAGAATGATTAAAAAAGAAAATAATCAGCAAAATTTGGAATAATATTTGTTGTTTACTATTTTATTCTTATGGTTAACGTGAAGTTCAGTACTAGCAATCATATTTTTTTAAAAAAGAAAAATAAACACAAATAGGAAAAGCATTAATAAAGGAACTGCAAATGTTTCTTGATATCTCAGTTATATCTTTTATATTATGGATCAACATGCTTAGCTAGAAGTAGCCCCATGACAGAAGATGAAGACTCATATTAACAAATGTTTCAACTCATTTTGTTCTTCAGTTTTTGAAATGACAAATTAGATTATCTGGATAATACTATGTAAAAGGTATTTTAAACTGCAGTATGTAGTCCTTATTTAAGGTGTATTATCCATAGCAGAATTTTGACTTTCTGTTGTCTTCTGTTGCGAAAGCTACACATTTTCTATAAATGTAAGAATGCTTTAAGCACAACAATTCACTGAACACTTTGGGGGTATCTTATAGATTTTTGGCTGCTAATCACAAAAATAACCTGTAATTCAACCCACCACATATTGTTTTACAGAAATCTTCTGTTTTTACACAATGACAATGTATACTCTTTAGTACTTGATGGCTACGTACACACATGAAAGAAACAAAAACATGGACTGTTGTTGTTGAAGCACATCCAGTACACCAAGTACAACTGAAATAGCTGTGGAGATCTAAAGGTAATTGCTCTGAAGCTTGGAATGCAGTTTAGACATATGTCTATGGAGATTCTCAGTCATCCAGGTCATGGTTGTCCCAAAGGTGGGGCAGGGATGGGAAAAACAATGGGGTTACCCCCCATTGAAATAAACATTCTCAAATTTTAGCAAGCAGACTATTGTTCGGGCACATATATTCAGTAACATTGATTAATATAATAGTAAATAGCTATAGTCAATATGAGAAACAATAATCATAAACAATGTCAGTTAGTCAGTACATGGGTAGGCAAAAGCTTCCATTGTTGAAAGCCACCTGGGTAGTTTAATATATTTTTTTTTTGTTTTATTTTTTCCCATTCTAGAAATAGTACATTCCTTATAGCATGGTTTTGGAAATATGTATGTATTTTATTTTTCCCATACCACAGAAAGGCATGCCAACCAATTTGTAGGTCATGCCCCTCTAGGTATAGTAGTCTTTTGTTTCTAAGCGTTATCCATTCTTTGAGCCATGGTAGAATGGCTGCTTGATAATATAGTCTCCAGTCCGGGAGTCCAAATCCTCCACTGTTTTTAGATTCTTGTAACATTTTGGCTTTAATTCGTGCTTTCTTCCCTTGCCAAATAAATCTCAATGTTGTTGCATTTAGGTCATCAAAAAAAGTTTTCCCAATTTTACAGAAATCGTTTGAAATAAAAAGAGTAATTCCAGCAGAACACTCATTTTAACTGTAGCTATTCTTCCTAGTAATGACAGTTGAAGATTTTCCCACTTTTCCAAGTTTAGTTTTATTTGTTTCAAGAGTTTTTCATAATTGTCCTCTTTTAATGTTGTACATCTTGCTGTTAAATGATTTCCTAGATATCTAACTTTTTTGACTATTTGCAGATTTGTCTTTGTTGTAAATTGGGTTTTCTGTTTATCTGTTAGGTTTTTTGTTAATACCATAGTCTTTTATCTATTTATTTTCAACCTGCCACTTCTCCAAACTTTTCTATTTTCTCCAACAGTTTAGTAGCCGTTTCTAGTGGGTCCTCCAAAATGAAGACATATTAGTTCTCATCTAAGAAGCTTCTTCAGCTCTGACTGAATGGTGGGGAATGGAAGGATTTATATTCCTTGCAGACAACTGGTTATTTGCATTCTTTTAGAGAGTCGTTGAGGCCACTTGGAGTTTTTCTGTGTACACAGGATCACCTGAGTAGTGCAAATGGATGTGGAGCCTTCTTGGAACTTTTGAAAGAACTGTGATGCAGTGCGACATGTTACTGAAAATTTATTTTTTTATTTATTTATACTTGGAGTTCTTTCTTGAAAGTTCAAGTGCAGTCAATGATGAACACGCAGAAAGGTTTCACCTGGACATTGCCATAGTAGTAAAACAATATCAGGGCAACTGGAATCCATCAATATTGGGTGACCACAGTTGGACACAGCAGCAAGATGCATTGGGCATTGAGTACAAACAAAAATCAGTAGCAAAACACTTTTAGCCCTGCAGAAGACATGCAGCATGTTGGAAACATGTGATTAAATAATTATAATAATTAAAAGCTAATTTTACATTTCTCAAGATTCTTACATGGTGCAGTCATTCTGAAAGCATATTTGTGTTCAGTTTGCTGTTTCCTTTCTTTTTCTCTTTTCTCTTTTGGAAATTATACAATTGCCATGAGAATTCCTTTCCTACTGCAGTTCTCCTCATTAACCTTCTGTGTATTTAACATTTTTATTTCCTCTTTTCAGATAGCCAGCTTGGCCACAGATAAGGATATTTATGCATAGAACTTCAAGAGCTTCAAAATTTCCCCACAAATAAGCATAGGATTGAATTCCAATTGTAGCTTTTGATCCAATCATCCAAAAGTTCTCATTACAGAGTTTTTCAGGCTAAACAATTCCCATTTCAAAAGAATTTAACATGTTTAGTTTTTTATTATGGAACCTCACTCTTCATTGGTTTTACAATTTGATTTTTTCAATTCTATTGGCCATATACTAAGTCCTTTTATGCTATTATTAACTGTCTTGACTAGTTCTGTGGAACAAGAGCTGTTTCTTTCTCTCCATTTTCTTTATCATCTGTGGAAAGACCTATCATTTCAAAATCAGCCCTTCTATTGTAAGTTTCAGAAAAGCTTCTCATTGTATGATTAAAATTCAAAAATAATGAAAATGGTTTCCCATTAATTATTTTGATGTAGAATGTGGTATATGTTCATGAATTAAAAAAAAGGAAATTTATGGAATGTTCTGAATGAATTCCCTGGATTTATTTAACAGTAATTCTGGCTTCATTCTTCAGCCAAACATTACAATTAATTACAAGATGTCAGCTGTACTATGGAATCTTAGTGATGGGTGACCTTAAATAATTAGTTGCTGGGAGCTAGTGCACATTATAACAAATCTCCAAGCCCATCAAGATAGAAGTAATCATGAACAAAATCAGAAAAGAAAAATACATTGATCAGATGAATTATTTCTGAATAAACCAGAAAAAGATGATTGAAAGAAGGCATTTTGTTATGAGCGAAATTTTGATATCCTGAGTTTTGGTGTGGCTTACTTAATCAAAATCAGTCAGTAATCATACATTATAGTATTAAATGACAGTATAAAATTAGGAAATAATGAAAGTGATTGTTATTCTCTTGCTAAAATTATTACTGGAACATTTGTTTTTGATAGAAGACTTTGTAGCTGATTACTCATCAAATTTAAGCTTATCCACTGAATAAACATGTTCAAATGCACCCAAAGGTGCTTTCTCAAGAGGCAACTGGACTTTCTTATTTTTCTTTGAAGACATTGCACTTCTTATCCAAGAAGCTTCTTCAGCGCTGACTGGATAGTGGGGAATGGAAGGATTTATATGTTCAAATACATTCTCATGATTCTCATCACACAAACCCCATAATATCCACAATGTTGAATAAAGTTATCTTTTTAAAAATGTAGATGACCTCTTTCAAGAAAAAATAAGAACTTGGAGAGTAGATAAAATCTGTCTACAACTTCACTGGAGAAAAAGTTTGGTATCTTTTCAGGGTTACCATAGTTTGACATATAAGTCAACAAGTCTTATTTATGTCTGCTAGACTGTGATTAATTAAGATGGCTTATTTGCACAAAACAAAGTTAATTTTAGCCATAGTTTAAACCTGAAGCACAATGCTAAGCTGCAATCAGCAGATCCAGAGACCCAATTGTGTTTTACAGTAATAAAATAATAATTATTTTACAGTAATAATATACTGTTTAGCTCATGTCAAACTTGCCGCATCATGTGACGTGTCGTGATGTATCACAACTTTTTTTGCATTGCTGGAGCTGGGGTGGGCGCAGCCTCTGTATGATGCAACTGGCCCACGGGCCAGCAGTTTGACACCCCTAGTGTAGCTCATATGAATTATAATTCCAATAATGTTAGGCTGATTGATCCAAATTATTTGGAAGGTTCCTGGTGTCAGCTTTTGGTTTAATATGATGTTTGAATAAGGACAATATGGTGATACTAAAATGTCTGATTGACAAGATTATGCACTACATATGCGTATACATACACATACATATACATATGGTGTGTGTGTGTGTGTTTCTGTGTGTGTGTATGTGAGAGAGAGAGAGAGAGAGAGAGAATGAGCATAATTGAGGTTGTATGTTATATAAGTTGATCATATTTGAAATCACAAGCATTTTTTATGATGGTTATTAAGTTAAGGTGGTGGTCTTTAAGAAAACACTGTGGTCATTAAGGAAATTGATTTTCCCCAATGGATATTTTTTGTCAGAAACCAGAAGTAAGCACTGGATACAAATATCACAAATTGCTTTCACATGGCTATGCAATGGTGCAAGTAGCAATAAAGGAGAGCTGGTTGCTAAGTGCCCAAAATGTGATCATATAACTATGGGAGATCTGTCATAACTTCAAATGTGTGTGTGTTGGTGTGTGTGTGTGTGTGTTTATGCAGGCATACAAACATTTCCTGTTAGACTTGTGATATTAGCTACATTAAAAAAGATCAGAAATACTCTGTTCAGTTGGATATGTATACATGTACCCATTAGGACATATTCCACAGAGTTAATTAGGAGATTCTCAGCAGTAGAATTTTTGCATACTGATATGCTCTATTTTTTTTCTAAATGGCTCATTCAGCATTTATTTCACCTTCTATGAACCTTTTCAAAAACCTTTTTTTTTTTAAAGAAAGAAATTGGATGGAAACCTGTGGATAAAATGGAGCTATTTAATTTGGAGGCTGAATCATTGGTAGCACTATGCAAAAGAATTCTAAAACTTGCAAAAGATAGGAGGGGTAGGGAGGAAAGGTAGAACATAACATTAGTGAGTGTTAATGAGATGAGGTTACTATGAAAATTTGACTGAGCTTTCAGAAATTATGGTTTTTAGGTTCTATTCTACTACAAATAATCGGGTTGGTGTAGATACCATCTCATCATAATTAAGTATTAATATTTCAGTAATTGCCTACTTATCAGTAGATCATGCCCACTATTATTAAATAATTTATGCTAGGTACACCTTTCAACTATGTGAAAGAATTTCTCCTTTCATCTGAAGATTATTGATTTGATTATTATTTTTGAGCAGAAATATTCACATGTACAAAAGCACAAATGAGGATGTTTCTATATATTTGTATATTTTATGACCACAATTGCTTTATTACATAATGAAGAATAATTTCCTTCCTTCCTTCCTTCCTTCCTTCCTTCCTTCCTTCCTTCCTTCCTTCCTTCCTTCCTTCCTTCCTTCTTTTAAATCAGTTTTGCCAGTATGAAGGGCATTAAAAAGTGTCTAAAGAGACTATCTGTTATTTCTTTCTATAGATTTAGTCAAATTATTTCACATTCTTGTTCCTGTTATTAAGACAATTCTTCACTTGGAACTTGAAAACCCTTCTGATATCTTTCCAGTGCACTGAATTAGAGAATGTTACTGGGTGATTTATTTATTGGCATAAACACCAAAATATTTAACTTGGCTGGATTTTGATCAATATCTTTTATGTGCATGCATGAGCGTCTCTATCTGGTTCTTTGTATCTTCAGATGTTATAATTCAGAAATTAATTGTGCCAGTTCTGAAGGACAACAGCGTCAAGGTGAACACAGATATATACAGATAGATTTACAAAAGACTAACAAAGTAGAATTGAAAGAAATTTCCAGCTTTCTTCAATTGAGTTTGTTCTGTGGGAAGAATTCAGAGAAAGAAATATTTTGAGAAATATTAAAATGGCAGAATATATTTCCCCAAAGGATTTTAAAGGCAGAAACCAACCCCCCCCCCAAGTCTCTCTGCCTCAAACAGAAACCAGGTCTACAGAAATGCAAATGTGATAATCTTGTCAGAAAGATTGGAGCCAGGAAGCTGGGATTAGAAAGAAAGATCCCTAGAATCAACAATCCCTCACACCAAAAATCCAACAGTCATCAGCCACATCCCCAGGAAAGCAGGATATGACCTTTGGGATATAATAGGATTAACCCACCACCATCAGAATACCAAAAAGGCACACTCAGACACAGGTCAAAGTTTATGCCACAGGAACAACTCCAAACAACAGCTCAAGAAGGTATAAAAACCCACCACTCTCCACTGTATGTGGTCAGTTTTTCCAGAGCCATCTTTCTGTCTGGCTCTCCTCTTCAATAAACTACAACCTTCTTTCTAAAGCAGTCTCCATATTGTTTATTCCCGGCTTGGACTGTACCCTGATGAAGATTTTTCTTTCTACAGTTCATTACTGCAGTTCAACTTTTCTGCTGGAAGCTCTTGGTTATCTTTATAATTTAACTGTGGATGCAGTTGGCAAAAGACATTCTGTATCTTCCAGATATACTTTCTAGCAAATTTTTCACTGTAATTCTTTCCTAGTATAAACGTTTCAGCACCAGAAAGAGAGAAAAAGGAAAAATCCCTGGGATACATTGGAAACTCTCTGAATCTAGAGCCCTCCTTATCCCCAAAACATATCTCCAAGCAATTACAGAGTTACACCAGCCTTGGAGCTGGCATGGATTAAATTTCCCCATTGCTGCAATGGGAAGGAAAGCACAACATAAAACAAAATAGCCAGGAGACACTTTCTTCCCTCTTCCATAGAGCTGGACAGGTCCCAAAAGAGCCTCAGAATCATTAGAGGTTCTGATATCAGATTTCTGAAACATAACATAGTATTGTTCTGTAAGGCATTTTGCTTCTTTTTAGAACTCACATTGGCCCTGCTCCTTTATATACCCTCCAGGAATGGCAATTTCTCCATAAAATGATTATATCTTAACAGTATTTCTATCCAATCCAAACCATAACCTTCACGTAGACAACTATAAATATCGCAACTATAGCAAACATCAAAATCTGTTTAGGAGGTTTGTTACATTGCTGCAAAATACTGCTTCTTTTCCCTTCAGCAAGAACTGCTTTGTCTTCTAACAAATCAATACAGACTAGAGCAAAGGCTGTTATACTTTATTAAACACAACTAGAACATCTACTGCTGTTCTTACAGGCTAATATGAGAAGTTTTCTTCAACCCAAGCTGAGAAAGTGCAATCTTTTTACCATTTGAATTTTTTTAAAAAGGGGGGGAGTGGTAAGTGATCCTTACATACACAATACTAAGTACACAATAGTCTTTATAAAATCAAGACATTTAAATTAAAAGAAGAGCAGAGAAGGAAAAATGATTCATGTCTCCAAAGGCAGACCATGATTATTTGTTGTGGGAAGCCTTCCCATAGTCACAAAACTTTCCATATTTGCTGGAACCTACCACAATCTACATTGCAGACAATTACACTGCATCCATGGAGACTGCCTCTTTAGCAACAACAGTAGCAAGCCTTAGAGAGAGAGTGTGTGTATGTGTGTGTGTGTTTGTGTGTCTCTATGTGCACGTGTCTGTGTGCTGCTCATTATATTTTGCGTGTTCAAATACACACATAGATGTATTTCCTGGTAATTCAATAATTCAGGGTGAAATCTGAAGATGAGCAATTATAGTTGGAAAATCTACTACTAATAAAATAAGTTTAATAGTGGAAGCAACAAAGGTCCAGTTTTTCAGCTCAAAACAAATTGAAAAGGTTTCCTTCATGCCTCACTTTCTCCATGCAGCCCATGGCAGTTTATCCATGCAGTCCATTTTGCAGATCATAATGTTCCAGCAAAAAGAAAAGGGAATGAAATAGTTCTAAATTACTCCAAAATGTATCCATATATTACCTTTAATCCCCTTTATTTAAATGTGAACTTCTGATATATGAAAGCTGGTTTTTATAAATCAGAGCTTGTCTTATTCATTTCTGTGGATAGCCCAGTTAATTACATAAACTATTTATTTGTTCAGTTATGTATATATGGCATACCAATACCTTTGGCAACGCTAGGTAGCTTAGTAAGATACCATAGTAACAGTAGATATTTTATTATTATTATTTTTATTATTATTATTGTATTTTTATTGTTAAAAATCTAAATTAATCCTTAAATTAAGGCAAATTAGTTCTTATAAGGCTGTACCTATTAGCTGTTAATCTATGTAAATAATTTTATTTGAACTCCAAACTCAGTTCATTAAAGCTATAGCCATTGTTTAAAAAAATATGAATTTCATCTTACATTCTTTCATCAGCCCAAACCTACTTTCCAAACTTACTTCCAGTCTTTGTTGGCATTTGAAGGTAGAAATTTAATTAACCAACAAATGGTGTTGTTATGCAGTAGATCGTCATTAAAAATCATGGTAAATTCAAATGAAGGTGAAACTGAGGCCCTTGACTGCATAAAGTATGTAGTTTCAAGAAGTCCAGTGGCACTTTTGTTGTGTTTAATCAAACCAAACAAAGTAGATACTAGATCACAGTAGAATCTTTTGCTTAGCTTTCTGTAAAATACATGCAAACCTCAGTGGATTGAATGCTAATTAATACAAGAAATTAGACTCCTTGACCCAAAGGAAATTTTGTATCATGTTCTACTTTCATTTACAAAGATGTTTTTATGTAGGCTTGCAATGGATCCATCACAAAGAATAAAAGGAAAATGTGTGGTACTCCCAGAGCAAACTAAGAAAAAATCAGGTTTAAGCACTGAGGCTTTATAAAATTTGTTTCAATAGAGTGAACCTCTTACATGATTTATTCCCTTTTTAAATAAATTTAATTAATTTTTTTAAAGAGAATGTAAAAAAACTAACACAAACTAATACAGAATAAAGAAAACAAGGGAAGAAAGAGAAAAAAAATAGAAAGCATAAAAAGAATTCACTTACTCTATGATTACAAAAGAAAGCTCACTTCTTTCTATTATCTAATCTTTTTTCTAATCACTGAAATGACAAGTCATAAGCGCATTTTTATTCTGCTTCATGTAAAAAGTCTATAAGGAGTTTTCAGTCAGCCATAAATGTAAATACAGCCTTTTTATAATCAAAGAAGTCAATTTAGCTATCTCTGCAACTTTCCTCATCTTTGGCAACCTCCACTGTGGGTAGTGTTGAACCTTTCAATTTTTGAACATACATGTTTGTTGCATGATATATAAAAACAAAGTTCCATGTTCCAATTTTTTTCTAGTTGCCTGACTATTAGTCCCAAAAGAAAAGCCTCTGGGTTCAATTATATTTTGGACTTTAAAATCTTCTCAATTAAGATAATAGTCGTATTCAAAATTTCCCAGGTTTTTCACACATCCACCAAACATGAAAAAAGTCCCTTCATGTTGTTCACATTTCCCACATAGATTCAAAGTAGCTTTCTATGTTCTAGACTGCTTATCTGGTGAGAAATACAAGCAATAGTTCTCTTTAAGGTTAGAACATAATGTAAATTTCTATCCTTTCAATCACATATTGACCCATTATACATTGTAACCAAAAATGTTAGTCCATTATATCATATCATATCATTTTTTCACTTATTCTTCTTGTCTCATAATTCAAGAAAAGTTTATAATTTTAGCAATAACATTATTATTATTAATATATAGTTGCTGAGTCTTATATGGTTCAAAATCATAAAATGTTTTATCCCCTTTAAATCTTTCAGATAATTGTACAATATTCTATAGAATGCTTTTCGCATTGAAAGCCACAAAGGTGTTTTCAGGCACAACCTACAGTAGATTTATATTCATTCCAGACTCTAAGAATGACCCACATAATATAATGGGTTTTGAAATCTACATTAACCTTAGCTTTGTCATACCAGAGATATCCATGCCACCCAAATTTCAAATCATGTCCTTCTAACTCCAATAACCTCCTATTTCTTCACAACACCCACTCTTTCATTCAAACTAAAGAGCAGGCAGCAAAATATAATTTCAAATCAGGTAGATCTAGTCCTCTTTTCTTCGCATCTTGTAGTACCAGATATTTAACTCATGCTTTTCTCCTGCTACACAAATTAATATATAACCTTCTGCAGATATTTAAATAGTACATAAATGATAAAAACAGGCATTGTATGAAATAAAAATAATATTCCAGGTAAAACATTTGTCTTAATCAGAGAAATTTTACTCTATAGTCACAATGGAACTTTGTCACATCTTGGCTATATCTTTTTCGCTTCATTTCATGTTTTAACATAGTTATTTTGAAATAGCATATAATTAATATTTGTCATAATTATACCCAGGTATTTTACATTATGCTCCATATTAAAAATCCATCTTATTCTTCAGTTTTATGTGATCTTATATCTTCATTCTCTTTGTTAACTTCTTCAGTCTTCAGTTTATTGATATTGAAACATACAAATTCCTTCCATTTATTTATTAAAAGCTCAATTCCCTGCCAAAACAAGGACCAAATCTCCTACAAAAACTTTTAACTTGTAAGACTCTTTTTGAAACTTAGACCACAATCCTCTCATTCAAGAAATAAAACAAACAAAAGAGGGGACAGTGGGCAACCTCCTTGTTCCTTTTTCTATCTCATATGGATTGGTTAAATCTCCATTAATGATTATTTGTGCCATATGTGAAGTACAAATTCATTTTACCCATTTTGTTTGTTTATTTTATCCCACCTTTATTATTTTTATAAATAACTCAAGACAATGAACATACATAATACTCCCTTCTCCTCCTCTTTTCTCTACAACTGCCCTGTGAGGTAGCTCAGGCTGAGAAAAAGTACCTGGCCCAAAGTCACCTAATCAGGTTTTATGGCTAAGTCAGGTCTAGAACTCACAGTCTTCTAATTCCTAGCCTGGTGCCTTAACTACTAGACCAAACTGGAGAATTTTATAAAAAATTCTCAAAATTCTTATATTCCAAATCCTTAAACAAGAAAATCCAGTTTAATTGTCAAAAGCCTTCTCTAAAATTTGGTTTATTTTTCATTATGTTCTTCCAAATGAGCCAAAATATCAAGAGTTATCTTTCAACTGTCTCTTAGGGGCAAAAACATATTGATCTGCATGAATAAATTCTTGCAAAATTATTATCAGTCTTTCATCTAAAATCATTACAAACAACTTGTAATCATTATTCGCTAATGGTTCTGGTGTGTAATTCCTCAAATTTTCTCCCTCTTTAGGGATTAATGTTACATTAGCACTTTTTCCATATCTCTGATATACTTTTGCCATGTAAAATAAAATTCATCGTTTTTGTAAATGTTGTGAAAGTTCAAAACATTCATAATACAAACGATAGTCCATCTGGTTCAGGCACCTTTCCTGTTTTTTTCTTTTTAATTGTTTCTGAAACTTCAACTTATTGTAATAGGTGCATTCATATTTTGTCTTTGTTCTTCTGTAATGCTAGGTAAATTTGTTTTATAAGGGATTCATTTACTTTCTCCCATAGAATATCACCTCCTTTATACAAATTAGAATAATATTAATATTTTTGTATAGCCATATTATTAAGTAATACAGTATCTCACTCTTATAATTTCAATATCATTTTCTTAACTTTTCACAATTTATAAAGCAGCCATTTCCACGGTTTATTCACACTTCACTTTCTTTGCATAATTCAAGTTTATTCCCATTTCTCTTATTGTTAATATAAAATAATAAGAGAAATGGAATATAAAATCTTAATTTGTTGGGAGATATTTGTATTTCTTAAAGAGTTCCTTAATTCTTGTTTTCCTTTTATCTCATGAAATTCTATTGCCTCTACATCTTATGTTCAGAATTATGTTGTATCAAATATCCGTTACTAAAGACTTTACTTGCATCCCAAATCATTCTCATATCAGCACCTCTATTTAAATTATTCAAAACTTTCTTTTTACAGTCCTTAATAATTTCAGTTCATCTCCAACTGAAAGAACTTGGTTTTCTTTTACGAATCAAACTTACAGAGTTGTGGTGTGAAAATGTCTTTGGTAAAATCTCTACCTTAGAAATTTAGTAACCAAGTCTCTTGAACTCCAAATTATATTTATTCTTGAAAAAGATCTGTTTCTTTCTGAAAAATGACTATACTCTCTTGAACTTTTATTATTTTTCTCAGAAGTCCTGTCCAACTGGGACAAAACTACTCCTTTCCAATCTCCCACAAAAATCAACTTTCATAGGAAACGTCAAAACAGTTAAATTTCTAGAACAATCTACTTTGAGAGAATGTAATATTAGGAAGGGACATAGACCCCTTCCCATATACTGAAGCTTTAGCTTCTCTTAGCCTTGCTATGTGCAATTTAGGCATTAAACTGGCATGGGAAAACTGTCTTAAGCCTCTACTGACAGCTGCCTCATTCATGTGGACAAATTTTTACACATACATTTATAGAACATTTTAATGTGGTGGACAAAGGTGGATATTTTAGTCATCAGGATTGGACTAGCCCACTCATCTTCACACATTTTTTTGTGTGTGTGTGAATTGTGTGTAGGAGAATTCCCTATGTGAATTCCCAATCTCTGTTTCCATGATGTCAAAGCAATTGTTTATTTCCCCAGACAACTCAACTGGTTCAATGTTTATTACACAAATTAATACCATCCCTCGGTGTTCTTTTGATCCAGGTCAGTGATTTTGCATGTTATTAAACACTGTTAGCAGAGGACCCTACATACTTTTTGAGATGTGAAATATTCTTCAGCACTATAAACTGAGTGTGTAGCTTTTTCTATGGTGAGATCTGCATTATGTTACAAACAGAAAAATCAATCTTTCAAAAATTAAACCAAGTAATTAAATTAATTACTATAATTCCTTGCATCATAGTTAATACTTTTCCAGTTTTGTCATATTAAAAAAAATTTCAGCTGGTATTTTGAGAGCTTTACTGAAGATAATAGAGACTTAGGTGCTATAGACTATGAAAGAAGCAAAGTTTAATGGCTTCTTATGACAAAAGTTCTGATATCAGTATTAACTTACCTTTTAATCAGATATGTCATCAGCAATTGTTACAGCAACTAGCTGTAATAACAGAAAAGTATTATCCATTGATAAATAATGCATACATTGGGAAGACTTGGAATTTTGGGTATTTTTAAGAAATTGATTCTTTCAATCTCTTTTTCCCCACTTGAAAAAGAAAAGAAAACAACAAAGAACTCTAAGAAACATTTGCTTTTATATTGTAGGAACCAGACATTACAGAAACAAGAAAGACACATATTTTTTGTAGAAACCAGTAATCTTTCATAGACACTGAAGTGCTTAAACTTTAAAAATATTTTTTTGGGGGACAGTGACTTAGTTATGTTCCCTTAGCAACTATTTCAGGTTGAAATATAAGCAAGGATACATTTCTAGCACATTGATTGATGAAATAAATCATAAATATATAATTTCAATTTAAAGCACAATGCATTGCTCAGGTAATTTTTGCTGGCTGAAAGTAAGGTTGCCAGACCTAAACTGCAAAAGTCTGGTTTAGTAATCTTGCATGAAAGTGAAACATTTAGAATTTTATGAACATACTACAGGCTGTTTCACAAAATGACTGCCATGGGAAAATCTTCCTTTTTGTAAAAATGGTGACATTTAGGATAATGGCCTATCACAAACCATTAATGGGTAAGTGGAAATTAATCCACTGTATTCCTAGCATGCTCCATACTGCTGTAATTTATTTTTGTCTCTTTCTGGACATATAAACACATATCTAACTCCCTTGGCTGCAATCATTATTTTTATCTTAAACAGACAAAACCAAAATCTATAATGCTATGTTTGAGCAAAGCCATTCTTGTAAATGAAGGAGGTAGTAGAAGTTGGCTCTTCAGCACATCAAGTTTTCTATCAAGTTTTTATCATCAATAGTATAAAAATATACCAAAACTGTTAAAGGAGTAATTAAAATCAGTGTCACAGGGACTGGGGGCAGGAATCAGTTCATTTATAGGTGCACAAAAAATGAACTCATTTTGCTAATACTACTCTGTACAGGGACAATATTATCCCTCTAGGCACTAAAGCAAGTTCAAATTAGAAAAATTGGATTTCTACACTCAGAAATATGTATTTTCTAAGTATCTAGATCATAGCAGACTTCTATTTATTAAAGAACTTACACTGTAACTGCTTGGATTCAGCATACTAGCTAGGTTGGTTACATTATGATTTTTACCCAGGTCAGCAGTTCTAAAGTAGCAGCATAATCTTAGGAAAACAAATGTTTCAAATCAAGACAAGATTAACAGACATTGGTTTGGGATAAATTCCATCTTGAGATTTAAACAAAATGTGTCCTGGTTTACAGCATGAACGGAAGTGCTTCTGCTCAGTTCATAGATAGTATAGTCAGGAAGACAAATGGGACTTAAAAAGAAACCTTCTCTATGTATTATAAAATAATGTAATATGTTGGTTCTCTAGACTGGAAAAATATAAAAAAATTCAGAAATCTATAGAAATAATTACTTTGGTAGATTTCTGAAGTTTGTTGTATTTTTCCAGAGTGCCAGTATGATCACTTGGTTGCATTGGGTGGCTATAAAACCTGATTGACTGACTGACTGACTGATTGACTGACTGACTGACTAAACAAACAAACAAACAAACAAACCAACAAACAAACAAACAAACAAGCTGGGCCCTGTTTCAAGACCTCACTGAACCATAGAACTTGCTTTCTGATAACTGAAAGTTATCATAGGGCAAAATAAAAGGAGACCACAATGCTTGCATTAAATTTCATACCAATTGGAAGCCTCTTTTTTACTATAGGTTTTACTTATATCTGCTGTAAAAGAAGTTAGAAGTCATTCTTTTCTTATGTATTTTTATTTCTATTTTTCCCCACTTCCACTTATTTGAAATAAGAACTCTCTTAAGGCCAACTTGGATATAAAAATAAATAAATAACAGTAAGCAACATTTTAAATCGTTGGGCAAAATAAATGATTTTTGCAAAGAGAGCTTTGCTATTCATTCTGGTAACTCAAGGACATGTTAAAATACAGTTCATATTTTAGTGTATATCTTTTGTTTGCTTTGATTTCCTTTGTGTAGCACAAATGAAACTATGCAGTATTATGTACCTGCAAAATTACTATTTGCAAAAATATATTTTGTTTACTTGCTGAAAGTCTTTCAGCCAAACTTATTAAACATTAAGGTCAGAAGTCCTGTGCAATTAACATAAAATATGCATGGATTGTTGTCCTTTCTCCCATGGCAATAGTGTGCCAAATCATTTAAAATCATTTAAAAACGTCATTATTATTATTTGCCAAACCTACCATATGTCTATCTCTTGATATTTCCACTGAATAATCTAGTTCTTTGTGCTCTTAACACAAAGTATGCTTCAGAAGTAAGATACAATGATTAGGGCACAATCAGAGAAGTTGCCTATTCCTTGAAAGAAAGAAACTAGGAAATAAAAATTCTGCTAAGTTTTTGTTATATATGTCCCAGGATGGCAATTTGCAGCCACCCTGTGAAAAATATTCTTTTTTAAAGAGCATATTTAAATATAACCCCGAAGAAAAATACGAGTTACCAATAGAAGTGAATGTATGTTTCTCAGGATTGAAAAATTGAGTCCTTGGTGCTCTCTGAGTTTGGTTGTTTTCATGCAGATGTTTCATTACCTGGCTAGACAACATCTGCAGTGCTAGAAAGTAGTGGGATTTGCTCTCTGTTTACAAAGTGGGATGTCTGCATAAAAACAACGAAGCTCAAAAAGCACCAAAGACTCCACATAAATAAGTATCCATTCTGGTCCAGAGAAATTAAAATATTACTATTAGCTTTCCAGATTGAATTAGAGATTACCCAAAAGTAAACCCAAATAGCTCTGAAGAATTAAAAATAGATTTTAGATTTTAGATCTGATAAAACAGGGGTGTCAAACTGCCGGCCCACAGGCTGGACACGTCACGTGGAAGCCGTGCCCACCCCATTGCCGGCAATGGCAAAACCAGCCCGATATGTTGCACGATGTCATGTGACATCGCGAGTTTGACATGCCTGTGATAAAAGGACAAAGACTTCTAATTTGGGGGCAATTTGCATAAGGTTCTCATTCATTAAATTGTCAGTTTCCATCTTGTACATCAACTAAGAATTAATATCTCTCTGAACTCAGTTTTTATGTTGTCCTGAAGATATCTGGGATTAATTCAACATGCATTTATGTTCTCACTTGTATACCTTTGACTGGATTGTAGCCATAAGATATTTGCAACTACAGTAAGTGAAAAAATGTATAATAGAATGTCCTTTGTGGCAAATAAAGAGTTGAGAGACTTGTGAAGGTCAAATGAGAAACAATCTATCATCACATCAGTACTGGAGATGATCATTTGCCATTATGTTGTCAATAAATAAACCAGAGCTGCAAAATATAGCCCTCAAAGTCTGAGGTTACCTACATGATACAAAACATTCACTCATTTAAAAATGTCATTATTATTGTGAAATTTGAGTGGTTTTGTATAAGATTGTAAAGGCACTAAAAGCCTTTTGGGATAAAGCTTCACTTTGAATGGCATGTTTACTGAAATTATGCAAAAGCTTCTCAGGGTTTATTGCAGTTCTGCCACCCACAGGTTTTGTTCCGTCAGCTTTCAGAGGAAATTGAGATGAAAGTATGAATTGGAAGCATTCAGCATTTTAAATAAATAAATAAATAAATAAATAAATAAATAAATAAATAAATAAATAAATAAATAAATAAATAAATAAATAAATAAATAAATAAATAAATAAATAAATAAATAAATAAATAAATAAATAAATAAATAAATAAATAAATGCTAGTTTTTTTCCCTTCTTGTTATTGCTGTTGTTTGTATGTTGTAATCTTTCTCTTTCTTTTTTCAAGACAGAATTTCATATCCAATGGAGATCTAATATTCAGCCTCCTTCACCAGGAACTTTTTTTCAGGGCAACTCCACATAGCTTCTTATGATACTTCTGTGTGCTTCTCAAGCCAATTCCTGAAAAGTAGGCCTGGATTGCAGAGGGTTGGTCAAGTGGTCAAGATGTCCTTTCAAGATCTAACTGGTCATTTCGCTGCTTCTTGTCCTTCCCTAGGCTGTTGAATGAACCAGTCCATCAGTGCTTGCCTTTCTTTTAGGGATTGTTCCCCCCTCCCGTATTAGTCTCTATGTTTTTCTGTTACTTTCTCATCTGCCTTCACCCCCTCTTCCCAGATTATAGCCTTGGATACTAATGCAGACCTTTTCTACTTTTTTTTTCTTTTTTCCTCTTATTATACCATCATAGCTCTAAGCAATAGGAAACAGGTTGTTCTTTAGTTTCTAGGTCCCATACAATTCCATGGAAATTTATAGCAAGGGATAAGTAATATATTCAGGATTTCAGAAACAAAGAGGTGTCCCTACATGATAACTTAAAGACATTTAAAACTATAAAGAAAAGGCAAGCATGCAGTATTGCGGTAGGTGGGAGTAAGGCAAAGAAAGCACGTTTAACCAGCCTTGGCAGAAATTGAAAGGGGACCTACTAGGAAATGTCAGAGCTGAAAGAGAATATATTTGTTGAACTGAGTATAATTGATCAACCTGAATCAATCAATCAGTCAATCAATTTAGAAGAAATAGTAGCACAGGGTTGAACTGTAGGGTCTTTGATTATTATTAAACAATGATTACAATTTGTTTATAAAAATTTTAGATGAAAGACTGAAAATAATTTTACTAGAATGTATGCATGAGGATCAATGTGGGTTTTTACCTAAGAGATAGTTGAAAAATAATTTTAGAATTGTGTTGGATACTTTGGATCATTTGGAACTACATAATGAAAACAAGTTGCATTGATCTTTTTTAGATGCATTGAGGGCTTTTGATAATTGAACTGGACATTCTTGTTTAAGGTTTTGGAAGATAGCAATTTGGGGAGAATTTTATAAAATGGGTAAAATGGTATTATTTTTACAGATAGCACATACAACCATTAATAGAAATTTAACCAAAATCTATGAGATACGAAAAGGAAGAAACAAAGTTGCATAATGTCCCCTTTTTGTTCATTTAGTCTTGAAATAGATGAGAGAATTGTGGGCCTAAGATTCAAATGGAGTCACACTTGTTAAACTTGTTAAATAATAAAATGAAAGAATTTGAGGCATTAGCATGTTTCAACATCAATACACTGAAAACAAAATATTTACAGAACAAGAACATATAAGATCATATAAAATTGATGAATAAGATGGATTTTAATATTGAAAATAAAGTAAAACACTATAATTATGATACATATCAATTATATGCTATTTCAAAATAACTATGTTAAAACTTGAAATGAAGTGAAAAAGATATAGCCAAGATGAGTCAAAGTTCCATTGTGACTGTAGAGTAGAATTTCTCTGATTAAGACAAATGTTTTACCTGGAATATTATTTTTATTTCATACAATGCCTGTTTTTACAATTTATGTACTATTTAAATATCTACAGAAAGTTATATACGAATTTGTATAGCAGGAGAAAAGCATGAGTTAAATATCTGGTACTACAAGATGCGAAGAAAAGAGGACTAGATCTACCTGATTTGAAATTATATTTTGCTGCCTGCTCTTTAGTTTGAATGAAAGAGTGGGTGTTGTGAAGAAATAGGAGGTTATTGGAGTTAGAAGGACATGATTTGAAATTTGGGTGGCATGGATATCTCTGGTATGACAAAGCTAAGGTTAATGTAGATTTCAAAACCCATTATATTATGTGGGTCATTCTTAGAGTCTGGAATGAATATAAATCTACTGTAGGTTGTGCCTAAAAACACCTTTGTGGCTTTCAATGCGAAAAGCATTCTATAGAATATTGTACAATTATCTGAAAGATTTAAAGGGGACAAAACATTTTATGACTTTGAACCATATAAGACTCAGCAACTATATATTAATAATAATAATAATAATAATAATAATAATAATAATAATAATAATAATAATAATAATAATGTTATTGCTAAAATTATAAACTTTTCTTGAATTATGAGACAAGTAGAACAAGTGAAAAATGATATGATATGATATAATGGACTAACATTTTTGGTTACAATAAACAAATGTATAATGGGTCAATATGTGGTTAAAAGGATAGAAATTTACATTATGTTCTAACCTTAAAGAACATTTTTATAAAATGATATATTGCTTGTATATCTCACCAGATAAACTTTCTAAAACATATAAAGGTACTTTGAATCTATGCGGGAAATGTGAAAAACATGAAGACATTTTTTTGCCATGTTTGGTGGATGTGTGAAAAACCTGGAAATTTTGAATACGAGTACTACATTAATTGAGAAGATTTCAAAGTCCAAAGTATAATTGAACCCAGAGGCTTTTCTTTTGGGACTAATCGCCAGGCAATTAGAAATAAATTGGAACATGGAACTTTGTTTTTATATATCATGTCTGCAGCAAACATATACATTCAAAAATGGAAAGGTTCAACACCACCCACAATAGAGGAATGGTTGCCGAATATGAGGAAACTTGCATAGATAGCTAAATTGACTTTCTTGATTGTATCTACATTGAAAGCCCCTTATAGACTCTTTGTATGGGACAGAAAAAAATACACTTATTTTACTTACTTACTTACTTACTTACTTACTTACTTACTTACTTACTTACTTACTTACTTACTTACTTACTTCATTTGCTGCTCATCTCAGCTACAAGGTGACTTATGAGTTGTAGTTTCAATGATTAGGGAAAAAAAATTAGAAAGAAGTTAGCTTTCTTCTGTAATCATAGAATATGATTATATGAAACAACTTTGCAATCAACCTGTATTGGTTGCAAAGGAAATTGGAAGCTTCAATTTTTTTATCCCTTCTTTCTGTACCTTTCTTTTTTCCTTTCTCTCTTTCTTTTCTTTATTCTTTATTAGTTTATGAAGGTTCCTTGATGCTCTCTCAATTTGGTTGTTTTCTTGCAGACTTTTCATTATCCAAAATTAGCTAACATCAGCATTGATGATGTTACCTAGTTTGGGTAATGAAACATCTTGAGACTTCCGGCTTGACATTGCATTGCCGCAGATGCAGGAAGATGGGGGTCTGTCTTTCACGCCTGAATTCGCTCTGCTGGGGGACCCTGGAAAGGGTTGAAAGTCATCCCGTAGAGGCAACGAGCAAGGAAAGGACCTCAGTTTGATTGCAGGAGGGCAGAGGCTCTTATGCTTGATCCAGGGAAGCCCTCCAAACTGGCAGGGGAAGGACCGGCCATATTAATATGGCCGGTCACAAAACTGCTGACAGCCAAAGTCAAAAGCATCATTAAGCAACTTTCAAGCAACGTGGATGAAACTGGGTGAGACCTGATCCTCTCTTTAAGATTCTAAGTTTTATTTCCTATTAAAGCTGTCAGAAGCATTTTTCCCCCTGTGAGGAGAGAGAGAAGGTAATTTTTACCCTACCCTCTAAGAAAAGTGGTGACTATATCTACCGAGGGGAAACCAAGCAACCATAAGATTAATTTTAATCTAATTGGATATATGTTCTTTTGAAACTTGGCGACTAAAAGTGTTCTTTTTTTCTTATTGGAGACTGTTGGTTTTTTTTTTTTTAAAAAAAGGACATGAAAAACCACCATATAAGTTTTGGACTTAAAAAGCTATAAAACGGCGTTGGTGACATCTTGTGGTGAATTATGGTATTACAATTTGTTATTGCCTAAAAGAAACCTGGCTTGAAGCCCAGACTTCAGATAAAATTTGTTTGACCTTGATAGCTACTAACTTTGAAAAACCCAGCTGCAAAGAAGGGATTTCAGGGTGCCTTATCTGTGTGGCAGGGATAATGTACTGTTTTGGAAACTGGCCTGCCTGAACTATGAATGTAAACTTTTACTGATTCTCAGAGCCATGCCTGGGGAACTGCTTTCCTATTTCCCTGAATGAGAAGCATATATTATTACATGAGATGATGGAACACCTTGGATTATAAACTCTTACTTGATAAACAATTTCTATTATAAAGACCACCTATAAAATCACCTATAAAACGTGAAACAGATGTCCCATTTCCAGCTACAAAAGATACAAATTATTTTTAATGTTTGATTCTAAAGTCTTCAACTTAACATATTATTAAGAAAATATGGATGAAGATCAGGAAAAAATCCTTTCCATGTTGAAATCAATACATGAAACTATCCTTTCAGCTTGTGATAAAATAAGAAGCAACACAAAGGAACAATGTTTTAGCTTAAATATAAAAACCCAGATCTTGATTATAAGCAAAGAAGTATCAATGCAGAAAACAAAAGGAAAATTAGAACAACTAAACACTAAGACAGAGGACCCAACTGACCAACAGACCCAGCCAACTGAAAAATCAGAAAATGGAGTGACAACATTGAAAATAGAAAAGACTTTTCACAAATCAAGAAATCAGAATATATTTGAAGAAAAGGAAGAACAGATTGAAGTTATCAGGACAATTGTTGGAAATTGGAATAACAGGGAGGTGGTTTAATGAATACCAATAGGCTTATTCCTCCAAAAAAACTTCAACCAAATGGTCTTTCTTATTCCAAATAATATCTATATAAAATAGAGGGAGAACTATTTGATGATTCAAAGGCATTGACATGGAAGGTTAGCTGGCAAAGGAAGAAAGCCAGAGTAAGGCTGAAGAAAATAATGGTGTTGACTTATTAGAGGGGATATTATATTACCAATTAGATGGTTGAATCTGGTGGAAAATAGATAACTTTTAGAAAATAGAGTAACATTATAATTAAATAGATAAGATGTGTAACTAGAATATTAGACTTTGGTATGAAAAGGGAAAAAGGGAGAAGTTGAGATTAGGGAAGCTTTTGGTCACCTAAATATGAAGTACTTGCAAATTATAAATAATAGTGTTTTCTTGAATATTGATGGGAAATCAATATTCAAGTTTGGGGGGGAGAAATAACAGGACATTGTTTATACAAGGACATTAAGTGCAAACACAATCAAGATATGTATAGGCTAAAAATTATCAATAAATGTAAAAAATATGTTTCTACTTAGTTGAAAATAAGAATTGTGTTTGCCCAATATGATATAACAGATATTATTGGAAAGAGAGAAAAAGTATTTGATGTTCTAATATTAGACTTAAAGTAAAAAAATTATGTATATTACTGAATTATTGTAAACCCAGACAACACCTATAATGGTTTTGATTTATTAGGGTATACTGTACTATCAATTAAATGATTGAACATGGTGGAAAATAGATAACTTTTAGAAAACAGAGCAATATTGTAATCAAATAGATAAGATGTGTAACCAGAATATTAGACTTTAGTATGAAAAGGGAAAAAGGGAGAAGTTGAGATAAGGGAAATGTTTGGTCACCTAAACATAAAATACCTGGAAATCATAAAAATAGTGTTACTTTGAATATTGATGGGAAATTAAAGCCTGAAAAAAAGCAATAACAGGACATTGATTGTATACAAGGATTAAGTGCAAACACGATTAAGATATGTATAAGCTAAACATTATTGATAACTGTAACAAAGATGTTTTTATTTAGTTGATAACAATAAGAATTGTACTACCCTAATATGAGATAACAGATATTAATGGAAAAAGAGAGGAAATATCTGATGTTGTAATATGAGATTTATACTAAAGATTTATGTACACTATTGAACTATTGATTAACACAGTCATCATGTTGCTTTTTAAATATCCAATTGTAAAATGAGAAAATCAATAAAATATTATTTTAAAAAAAATCTTAAAAAAACAACAAACAACCTCAGAGAACACCAAGTTCCTCATTTCAACCCTGAGCTACAACTATTCTCTTTTATTGGTTATAAGTTCATATTCGTTTTTATGTTCTCTTTAACACTTTTTATAACATTTATATATAAAAGATATGAATAGCTAAGGTGGCTCACTTCTCAAAACACAATCAATACTGGAAAACATGGGCCGTATTTGCAATACTGGCTAGGAGTGTGAGTGGGATGATGTTATCTGTTCTTGTACTCAAAAAGCACTTGTCTAGCTTGTACTGATGGCCCAAGTAAGACTTGTCTGCATTACTTATTTATTTCCCTAATATAAGATCTATCATACCATTTAGGTGTTGGTGACACATACTAGCTATTTCCTAGTAATGCGCATAGAATATTTTAACACACTATAATTACTGGGTAATGTGGAGTGTTTACAGATGTAATATTCCAAGCTGGATAATATACAGCATGTGAACTTAGAGATGTAAAATCACTGGTTTTTTTTTTGTTTGTTTGTTTTTCAAGGAAAGTGATGATGAAAAGCGAGAATGTCAAACCAAGAACAAGGTTTAAAAACGAAGTGACTTAAAGTACATTAAAACTCACTTAATAATGGAAATTTTAGGGTCAATTGTGGTTATAAATTGAGGACTACCTGTAATTGTTTTCCTTTGCCTTTTATTGGGCTTTATGTAATTATTGTAGAGATGTGCACATATCAACTCTACAAGGAGAGTGGCCAACCAATGTTGTTACAACCTCTTCCTTCTATAAATTCACATTCTGAATATCTCAATAGGTAATGTTACAATTACAGTTACTTACTGTATCTAAATAAGCATAGAGTTAAGTTTATCTCATTTCTCAGTCTTCAGTTTTCAAATTGTATTGTTATGGCTATGACTTACAATGTCTCTAGTTTGGATTTCATTCCTTATCATTTACTCAATGAGTACATTAGGTCAGCTAGCTACACTTAATCTCATTTCTTGCATTTGTAACATAGGGTTACAAAGTAGTAACATTGACTAATCTACAAGATACTGATAAATATTGCCAGTTAGTCAAACCTGAATTGCACTTTGTTAGCAGCATTGCAACAGAAATTACTTTCCCTTCTGTCTAATATATCTTGCTGTTTCTAATACTTCTGTATAACAACATTCTAATTATTCAAAAGCACTTGCTTTTTATCTTGTAGATTCTTCACCCTTAATTTTCCTTCTTTGCATTTTTGTAAACAAACTTTGATATCTCCTGTATTCTCTCTCATACAATTGCACACACACTCCCTCTCTTTCCAAACAAATATTCAAGGAAAAGCTTTGCTTTATATTAAAAATTGCCTTAAATACAATCAAATTCTCTCAATATGTAACAGATAATGTTTTAAAAACAAATAAGCATCTTTCACACAGACATAGGAATTAAAACAGTTAAAATATTCTTTCCCTTTAGAAGGAAAAATATATGAATTTATGGACTGAAATTACAACTTCATTAGAAAACCAGGATCTGTAGCAAATTGACAAAAGGCTAAATGTTGGCACTCTTAAAGCAAGTGCTTTTTACCAGTTTTCCTAAGGCCAATTACATCTGCCCATAATTTCAGTTCCGCTAGTGTAGTTGCAGATTTAATCTTTCCTTGCCAGCTCTCCCTAAAATCAGGCAGCAGCCCCTCCCTACTGGATCTAACACTAGACTCTGCTGTATTTCAGGGTGCTCAGAACTTCACTCAGAACTTCACAGAGAAGGACGAGGGGGGACATGATAGCAGTGTTCCAATATCTCAGGGGCTGCCACAAAGAAGAGGGAGTCAAACTATTTTCCAAAGCGCCTGAAGACAGGACAAGGAGCAACGGATGGAAACTAATCAAGGAGAGAAGCAACCTAGAACTAAGGAGAAACTTCCTGACAGTTAGAACAATTAACCAGTGGAACAACCTGCCTCCAGAAGCAGTGAATGCACCAACACTGGAAGTTTTTAAGAAGAAACTGGACAGCCATTTGTCCGAAATGGTATAGGGTTTCCTGCCTCAGCAGGGGGTTGGACTAGATGACCTCCAAGGTCCCTTCCAACTTTATCATCATCATCATCATCATCATCATCATCATCATCATCATCATCATCATTATTATTATTATTATTATTATTATTATTATTATTATATTTTGTAAACTTTGATTGAATAAATAATTAGAAATTAACTATTTTGTGTGAAGAAAGTGAAAAAACCTGCTTCTATCAGGAAACAGACCAAAAAAGTTCCCCATGTGACCATTAGTTCCATATAGTTTGTTAAAATCTATGATTGTAGACCAAATGTGGTGTGAGGGTGATCTGACATCAATCATCTCATTGGTCACCAGGTCAATTTGATGATCTGAGTGTCTTAGTGGGTGTTCTGTTCCTCCCTCAGTGCTCCTTGTATATTTTTCCCAACTTTGTGTGCTCAGCGGAGCTAACTTTTGCTTGGGTTTCAGGTAATGAAAGCATTCAATTCTAAGCTAAGCTTAAATTAGATACATTTTCCAGAAGACCAAGTATCTAAAACATTGCTATAACAAAGTCTGTGGTTAGTAGGGAAAGAGGGAGGAAGAAGTACAGTGGCATTATGTACATTACAACATTGTGCTATTGGCATAAGGGACAAAAGGATGCAATCATATAATCATGATTTGTATGATGTCATGGCATGAACAAAGTTATTTTGATGACATAATAAATTCTACTGGTCACCTATGCCTATAGTAAAGTTTTAATTTCCAAACTTTCTCTGTTTCCTTCTGCTCAAAGTTTTAATGAGCAAGTCTGTTTCATAGTCACCAGTGATATATTTTCACCAGTCAGAACAAGCGGGGCATCTTTTACAGCAAAATATTATCTAAGCATTTGCAGATGCAATATGTATTGGAATAGTATGAATGCAATTCATGTGATGGTTGTTTTGTTACTTCAGTAAATCAAACTATAGATTTTTCCAAGATTGAACAGAGCCATTTTAAGCAACCTTTAATTGGTTTATGAGTTGAAATTTCTCCCATAACAGAAGATTTCTTTTAAAAATGTTGGCCACATTACAGCCCCAATTCCCAGTCCAATTAAGTTGAAGCAGAAATACTCTGATCTAAAGTAATTTATGACTTGATCCATTGAGCCATTTCATTGACCCAGAGGCTCACAGGTTCATGTATAAAGTCCCAGTGCTATAGGGACATTGGATTATTTTCAGTGTAATCATGTTGTAAAATAGGTTTCCTTTAATTATAGACTGGACAAACTAAAGTGCTGAAACAGAAACTACCACTTAAATCCTATTAAAAATGCTCAGTTAACTCACAGTTTTAGAAGTTACATTATAACTGGGAGAGGAAAGAAGCAGGCCTTGTATATGATTCAGCAAAGGTAAGACCAAAAATTGAAGGTGTCCACAGGCCACTAAAGTTTGTATACCCTATATTAAATGCACAGGAAGGGGAAAAGAAAACAATTTGTCCACTCTGTAAACTTTACCTCTTTGGGAGACTAATTATTCTAAGTTCAGGGTTTCCCACATCAAATAAGAAAGATTGCAACTAAAGCTGGCCTGACCATACAAAGTAAGCTCAAAGAGCCACATTGTCTTACCTATCTCCATAGATATAGTTCTTGAATTTTTCTTTCAGCAAGGAGGCTCTAAACCAGTGATGGTGAACCTTTTAGAGACTGAGTGCCCAAACTGCAACCCAAAACCCACTTATACATCATTGAGTGCCAGGTGGGTGTGGCCCACTGTCTGGGTGTGGCCATTGGGTGGGCGTGGCCCATTGGGTGGGCGTGGCCCATTGGGTGGGCATGGCTGCGGTGGTAACGGCAGACTGGGTGGGACTAAAAAGTTCAATCAATCAATTCCAACTTTGCAAGATCTTTTTTTTTCTCGTGAGAAGTTGAAATTGACTGATTGAACCTTTTATTTATTTTTTTGCACACGGTGGCAGAGGCCTAAAGCGAAAAGGTTTTATAAAACCCAGCTGAAGGCCTAGGACTGGGGTGATGGTGCGCATGCCCACAGAGAGGGCTCTGAGTGCCGCTTCTGGCACCCGTGCCATAGGTTCACTACCACTGCTCTAAACACTTAAAGTTCATGAACATGATTTTTCCAGGAGTACAGCTGCAACATAGATCAGCATAATGATACCAGTTTTAATGTTATCTGTTGATGATAATGTTGATAGTATCAGTTTTACAACATGAGGGAAAAAATAAAGCTATTTGTGAATTCTTGATATATGTCTTTTCTATTATTTTCACCCAAATAATGAATGATTTCATTTATAAAATGTGTTTTCAGTTTTTTCATGCATTTATGCTTCCAAAAGACCAGCAGGCTTGGACAAGCAGCCTGTGGTATGCAATATAAAGCAGGTAAGAAGAGTGAATGCATTGTGCCCCAATGCGAAAGCATTCCAATATCCAATTTATGGCACAAGTGATAATTGGAATGCACTTAATACTACCTTCTTACGTACTATTATTCTATACCAGAATATTCTCTACGATAGTCATACTTTATTGTAGATTACAAATATTTATATTAGAATATACAAGCCTTCATTCTCTAGACCAGGGGTAGGCAACCTTGGCTTTTATGACTCGTGGATTTCAACTACCAGAATTCCTGAGCCAGCCATGCAATTCATTTGTATATGTGTTTTGCAAATACAAACAATTTTTTTTTTCATAACACCAGCTGGGGGGGGGGGATCATTTGAATAACTCATCCAAATTCCAAAACTATTAAGTTGTTCATATTTTAAATAAGGTCAAGTTCTGGAATATAAATGTATATATAACATGATACTTCCATTATATTCTTGTTCTGTCATTGTTCAATACATGTTTACTCAAAGATAACCCTATTGATTTTAATAGACCTTTTTACTATATCTTTCCACAGAGAGTTACAGTTTCTGTATTGAGGACACTGCATTTGATAGTCGCAACACAAAATCACCTCCTCCACCTTATTTATTTAAATGTAAAATTTTAAATTAGGATTAACAGCAATAATTACACTCTGGTTAATGAAAAACACTCTTCTTCATAGACCTTCCGAATTTCTGCCATTACTGTTCCACAGCAAAAGCCTATTCAATTTCTAAAAGCATGGCTGGCTAATGGTACTAGTTAAAAGCAAATGAGCAATTGCAAAGCAGTCAAACATTGTCAGGCAGCCCACTGAAAATAAGCAAGTCCTTTCACATTACTGAAATTTGCATGGAATTAGGGGCACATTGTATCATAGCAGACTATAGTATAAATAAAATATTCCTCTTGATCACAGACTGGAGTGTCTATTCTGCAATCTATATACTGTATACTACTAAAACTGTGATTCCTGTACCCTTTAACTGGCAAAACATTTTGAACCAAGGTACCTCAAATGGGCTAACTTATAAAATAAGTCAAAAATCCAGGACCTATGATTCCCATGGAATTAAAATTTGTCAAATTTTATAAAACATTTCATGACATAAAATTACCATAAAACAGTTTATGACCTAATATAAAATGTCATAAAACATTTCTTGTGCTAATGTTTAACTGTGCTATACAGTTCAAGGCAAATACATTTCTAACTACACCCCAATTTTTCCAGGAAGACAGTACCTTAGAATATCTGTGATTGTTGAAAGCATTGAGGAATTTGGTAAGGAAATATCTCTAAAAGGTAAACCCAAGAGGTCACGGGTTGCCTAGTCCTTTATAAGCCTGGAAAAATGTTGAACTAGAGATGTATACTTCAGACATTCAGAATAGTACAAGCTTTTCTGTTGATACTTTGAGTCCTTCTATATTCTGTTGCATGTAAATCCTTTATGCAATGTAATTTCTATGCAACATGCAAGTCCTGTATTTCATTTTGCATCATTTCCAGGTTGAAGAAAGGAATAGAGAAAGTATGGTGATGTGATGTGATGTAATAGGACGGGGCAGAAATGAAAAGTTATAAAGAAGCAGTTCTGATCTTCTGAACATCAGTTACAAGCATATTTATATTTTATTTGCTCTCTCTTTTTATCTCTCATTACAACATAATTTCCTTCAATAATCAATAATCCCATAAATTACTGTACAAAGTACTTTTTTCTTTTTTCTGCAAAAAGGCCATAAAGGATTTCCAGTCATGAACAAATGCAGTTATTGTATTTTCTCTAATAAAACATGTAAATTTTGCCATCTCTGCTAATTCTGTCATCTTCATCATCCATTCCTCTGTTGTGTATATTTCAGACATTTTCCATTTTTGAGCACATAATAATCTTGCAGCAGTCCCATCTTATCTTGCCTGCACTATTCAAGCAGTGGGCTCACTTTGCCTTCTCTGTTCTAATATGTCCAAAATAGTCAGGGATCTTACTTATTCTTTTCTTGCATTTCTAGGAGTACACATTTTCATGTAACAGGGGAATAACATTTTTGTCTAATATGTATGCATAAATATATGTTGGATTATAAAGTACTTTAATTCTTTCGTGGGCTGACCTTTGTTCTTGACATTGTTCTTTTTCATAGGTAGAAAATACAACCTACCTACCTACCTATGAAAAAGAACAATGTCTTACATTTCTATCAATGAAATTGATAGCAATTATATGATAGCAGTCTAGTTACTGGGGCCAAATTATACAAAATGCAGAACCACAGATATATAGAATTGAAAGGGTCACTTGGAGCATAGAATCCAACCACCAGCTCAGTACAGAAATTCAAATTAAAAAAAACCCTGATAGATTCTTGAACACATCCAGTAAAAAGAAGCTCATGACTTTCCGGAGAACTAATTTCATTGTCACACTGCTCCTCTCTGTAAGAGAGTTGACTCCAACATTTCATTAAAATCTTCCTTCTTGCAACTTAAATCCATTATCCTTATCCTGCAACCAGATAAAATAGAGAAACATCTTGGCTTTCTTTTGCATACTTTCAGAAGAGTGTGTCATATCCTCCTTCAATATTCATTTCTCAAGGTTAAACTTTTCTGGCTCACCAGTCTCTCTTCACAGGACAAATTATTCCATCGATTATCAGTCAAGTTGTCTTGATCCATTTCAGCTCAACTCAAGTATTTGACAGTGAGACCTATGCAACTTTTACGTCATGAAGCCAAATGTACCACAAATAGACATAGCCTTTAACCTTTATGGCCTCCTTTACAATTTTAAGCATGAAAGGCCCCTCCAGGGCATCTACAGGCTGTGTCTATTCTCTTGATATCTTACGGACAGCTACTTGCTCAGCCTGGGGAAAGATTCACTGTGGTGTACTGGTCACCTGCGTGTCAAATACATTTTTGTTTTGTTTTGTTTTGCTACATGTTTTGGAGAGTTTCATTTTTCACCTGCTCTATCTCAAGCAACTGGAACTGATTGGTTTTATACTGGGTGACAGATAAAAAAATAACTGAAATAATAACAAGCAATGTGAGCAAGGCAGAAAGGAAACTGAGTTACTACATATTTGGAGGTTCCCCTAAGCCTAAATAAGTCATATGACTTGCCAGCAGAAAATCTTTGTAGTATTGTGGGGGAAAATGCCCATATAGTATCATATAGTATCTTCCTTCCTACCAAAGAAAAAAACACAACCTTTTTGTTATTTTTCTCCTGTCTCCGAAAGCAACAGGTGGCTAGGATTGGTCAGTGCTTATGCTTTTCCTCATGCCAAGTACAGGTTAACTTATATGACAACCCTCCACAGATGTTTGAAAAGGCTGCACATTTATGTCATGAGCCTCAAGGGTGCGAAACTCAGGAGAATACGCCTTAACATTTAAAGCTGTGGCCAGCAGGTGGTGACAGTATGTTTATTTTTAGATACAATTGTGAATAGCATAATTATAGACAAAAAAGGAAGAGAGAGAGAACAAGAGCACATAAGAAGGGGTCTTTGAGGTTAACTGAGTCTGGAAGCCCTTGTGTTGCAGGATTTCTCACTGATCTAGTAAAGAAATATCTTCATAATTTATGTTATACCTGAATACCTGGAAAGTCTCTCTACTACAGCACTCTTTGTTGCCAAATAGTCCCACAGAGTAGGGCTGCTTGGTTGAAAACAATAGAGGATACCAGAGAATCAGAACAGATTTTGAAACACTGTGCATCAAATGTAAGAACTTTTTAAGCTAAATGCAAATTTTAGCTGGTACCTTTACAAGGCTGTAAATCTTGCCATTTTAGGACTCTAGAATATGATATGCTCATTATTTAAATATATGAAATGTAAAGCTGGTTTTGCTGATTGCTCATTTTTCTTACTAAAGAACTGGGATTTTTAAAAATAAAGGCAATGCATTTTCATTTCTGATTTAGAGGGTATTTTTTCTTCTCTCACAAAGCTGTCAGGGACTATTGTGGATATGTTGCCTAGGCCCTTGAGCTATCAATCATTTAATTCACAAGATAGATTTTATTCCTAGGAAATCTGATTACATGCTGGATTGATGCTTCTTTAAACTAAATTTGACTAAATAAAAAGAACAGGACTTCACCATGGTGCCATGTTTGCTTTAGAAAAAGTAAAGATGATTAGAATTGGCTTTTGTAAATAACACAAAAAAAAAGGACACTGGCTTTTCTACTTTTGTTATTAACATGGAAATTGGCAGAAAGAAAATCATAGCTTTCTTATTTTCTAGTCCCTGTTCCAGCAGAGGGTTAGGGTTAGGATTAAATACAATGTGTGAATAGATAATGCATCCTGTTTTTCTTCAGTGCACAAAATCAATGCAATAAATCAAAGAAGCTAACTCTGAGGAAAGGGGTGTTTGAATTAATTTATTTGCCAGTGAAATCTGAAATTATTCAGAAATGTCCTGTTTAGATTAAGCTGCCACAGATACTTTAATAAACTTTCTATGCTTTTTCTTCTTTTAATTATTGGTGAATTGGCTGTTTTGATTATGTTATTTTGACCTAGCTCTCCCATATCAGATCATTTAGGGTGACCTGGTGTTATATGGTATCATCTGTGGGAAGTGTTCTTTTTCCTTCTACACTACTACAATTTGCTGAGCTTCATAAAACTTGTCCCTTACGTTGTTGTAACTTAATTTTTAGATCAATACTATAACATTCTCTATTTTTCAGGCAGTAACTCATGTAGCATAATCTGGATTTTATGTGTATTTAAACAACAATAAAACAAGTACATATTATATGTCTAATCAATATAGTACTATATCTCTTAACATGGATAATGGAAATAAAACATTTTTAAATTGGTCTGCTTCTGGCTTTTAAACAGCAATTTATATTCAGTTTTCCTTATTTTTATTTGTTAAATAAACACATTAAAGGCATTAATACATAGTACAAATATCAGGCATCAAGCATCTGACACGCAGAAATACATTTAATGAGAGACTCAATTTGCAAGTTTTACTTTTAGTTCTCTTTTCCTCTTTCTCAATTTTTGCTGAGCATGATAATGCCTAACAACATCCTATCATTAAGCAGAATAAAGAAACAACCTCTGATAGCAGATTATTAAAAATTGTCTAAACTTCTATATAAGAGATCTATGTGTCTCATGTCTGCCCTGGGCATCTTAATCTAGTCTATTGTACAATTACCAGGTGACTTCTATATTTATTTTTGCAGCCTGACTTTTTCCACTCTGTAGAGGGACATCTCAGAGTCAAGAAGTGATAATGATGTCCTGCACAGCATATGAGCACTGATCTAATTATTCATAGAATTATAAGGCTGAAAGGGACCTTGGAAGTCTTCTAGTGCAATCCAGACAGGAGTCATATTATTCCATCCCAGACAAATGGTTGCCCAATCTTTTTTTGAAAAGCTCCATGGAGAAGCACCCACAACTTCAGGAACAAGCTATTCCATTGACTAATTATTGTCACTGTCAGGAAATTTCTCCTTAGTTTCAGATTGGATATTCCTCCGACAAACTTCTATCCATTGTTTCTTTTCCTTCCCTAGGATGCTTTGAAGAATAAATTAAGCCCCTCTTCCCTGTGATAGCCCTTCAAGTATTGGCTACCACTAAGCCTTCTCTTTCTTAGGCTAAATATACCCAGTTCCTTAGCTTAGTGGTAGTCAATACTTGAAGAGCTATCACAAGGATATGGTTTAGTTTATAGACTCCTTATCTTTCTTGGTCTTCTCTGCACTTTTTCTCAGGCCTCAGCATCTTTTATGTATCATGGTAACCAAACTGGATGCGGTATTCCAAGTGTGGCTTTACTACTGGCAATATAGAGCAATTCTATCACTTCTTGTGATCTTGATGCTATTTCTCTGTTGATGCAGCCTAGGACTACATTGTTTTGGGGGAGGGGTTTGGAAACGCAGCACACTGTTGGCCCATATTTAAGCAGTGCTCTACTAGTACAACTAGATAACTTGCACAGATACTACTGATGAGCCAGGTACTGTCTATTCTGTAACTGTGCATTTGGTTTTTCCTGCCTATGTGCAGGACCTTACTTTTCTTACCAATGATCTGCATCTTTGTAGGAGAAGGAGTGCAGAGCCTGAGGGCAGAGTCAAAGGAGTAATCACTCTAGAGTTTCTATGTTTCCACACATGGACTAATCCATTTTACATTCCATTAATTCCATTAATTTTTATCTAGTGCTAAAATAGTGCTAACTGTTCAGTGACTAGCTTCATGTGCATAGATATTATAGATCTTTTTGTACATTCATCAAGGATAATGTTAGAGCTGATTGCATAGTTTTGCATTAAACTTTTTTTTTTCTGCTTGTGAGTCTAGCTATTATGGCCATGTGCAAGCAAGATTAGATTATTCTTAAACAAGAACCATATCACTCCTTGGATTAGATGAATAGTAATTACAAAATATTTATTTCATTTTAAACAAAATTGCAATCGTGTAAAATGGAAAAATAAAGCCTTCAGATTAAAGCTCCAATTAAAGCAAGTTGTTTTTATAGTTTTTAATTTTTTTATTATACTGAAAATAATCTTGTAGCATATGGCTACTTTCAAGTGTAAACTTCATCTGTAGCACTTCACTCACTTGTACAGATTAATATATATAATAGTATCAGCAAAGCTACTTTCTTTTTCTAAGCAGTTCATTAAAATGTGGTTTCTTTTTTCCCCCAGGTAATTTTTAAATAATAAATAGTAATTTGATTTTGTCCTTTACCCATTTGTTTTCCTATGGGCATCTATACTTCAGATATTAAATAAACTTTTAAGTTTGACTTAGAAATTTCAAAACTCAAAGTTTCAAACCATCTCAAGAGGGAATGTACTTCAGAGGTTCCAGCAGGAATGGGAATGTACAAATTTGGCCAGTGTAACATTTGTAAATCTTCCCCCTTTAATGTTCCAATGCTACCTCTCTGCTGCTAGCATTATAATGACATTTGGGCTCATTAATTCTATAACACTATGAAAAACACATCAGCATATCCCCAAAAGTAAAATCACATACAGAGAACTAGCAGGGGACAACATTTAAGATCAGCATCTCCATGGCTGTTGCCTTCACTTCTGTCTACCCCCTCTCTACCTACCTAGATAAAAGATAATTAGTTTAAATATGCTGTGTTGCTGTATGCATTTTGAGCTGGGTAAAGATTCTTACAACATCTTAAGTCTACCTATAATGTGACTATGCTTTGGCAGACTACTGATTGTAAAACTAATGCCATTGTAAAACTGAATTTACACTTCCCTGCTTTCTTGCTTGGGTGAGGTTGAAATGTTTGGGCCTGAGTTTTGCATGAATAAGATTGGGAAATTTTAAAAGGCAATACTATCTTAAAGAGGTTTAAGGCATTTATTGCATCCTTAAAAATCCCAAGCTTTGTCTAGTCTTATCTTGGGAAAACTAAAGGGAAAATTGGGTACTAAGCATTTAACAAACTTGACAGATTTTTGAGGTGCATACATTTGAAGTTCACACATTCACAGTTCCTAAATTGATTGGGATTTGATTCTCAATCCAATCTAGAATTTTTACCCATCGCTCAGTGCCTCCATGTCCTTTCAGAGACATTATACTCAGACTAAAAGAACAGAGAAGGATTTTATGAAATAAAATGGATGTGACCTCTATCTGATAATGAAAGGCATAAAGTTGTATTCACATAATTCAAATAATAAAATGACATTTTCATTACTGCATCATCCTGCCTGGGTAGGCTACCAAAATTTAAGGAGGAAGTTGAAATTCTTCTGAAATCTCTGTCATGAATCTGTTAATTTCTCCATATATAGAAAACCATACTTTCTCAGCTCTCTTTCAGAATACAAATGAAGCCATTGATATGTTGTATTAGGTAGTCCATCAAATGAAAAAGGGCTGCTATATCCATTTCTGCTTCATAAAATGAGCAACTGGATTTTATATATTAAAAATATCTGGCATATTTGATTAAATAGAGATAAAACAGAGTTTGTACAAAAGATCCTTGTAAATGTTTTCATATTTTCATATTTTCTCAGAAATAAGGAGGCAAC
>NW_015386562.1:812531-840756 GCF_001527695.2 Protobothrops mucrosquamatus | reverse complement strand
ATAAAATATATATTTTGAAATTGTTCAATCATGTCGTCTAATCAGATAGCCCACATCTGTTATCCTATATTTTTAATCCATCAAAAATAAATTGTACAAAGATTACAAAATAACTATTTTTTCATCAGGATAATGCTGTCTTTAAAATTATTTAGGTAGTACCATTATATGGTACTGTCATTATTACTTATACATTTTTTAAAAAAATCAAAGCAGCTTTGTGATAATGCTTTTAGATGGATGGCCTCAAGCAGAAGCAATGAGAAAACCATTCATACTGCTATGTTGCTTCCCATTAAGCAGTTAATCTTTGTAATGATTTAAACACATTCCTCATTAACAAAGATAGAAGAAGCAGTAGCAAAATAGGTGAGGGTTACAACTAAAAGATAATGACATATGGATCGTGAGTAAAGCACAGATAATTGCTTTTTTGGAAAACTCTCTGATACCTTATAAATAGCACATTGAACTAAGTTGAGGGGTGGTCTTTTCAGCTAATCACCTTCCTCAAACTGATTTTTCGTATTTTTCTCTCTGTGTTGTTTGGTTTTTCCATATTTCTTTCTTACTACAGAAAAACTATCCATTAAAGTAGGGTAACATTGAGGTGAAAAAGTAATATAGGGAATGAGCTTTGCAATCTCTATTTCTATCCCATTGTTTCATTAGAGACATCAACAGCTCTGCAGAAACAACTACATTTGGAGAAAAACTACATAATGAACACCTAGCTATGCAGCTTCCATCAAAGAAGCAATCAAACTGGCACAAGAGAGACATCCATAGGACAGTGTTAGCTAATCATAAATTAGAAATGTTGGTTTATTTTTCTGGTTTGCATTTGCATTGCTCTGTGCTCTGATGATATGAGCTTGGTTGATAAATCTGTTGACTAATCTATAAACATTTAATTAGCTCCTGAAGAATAATTTGAAATTTGAAATGTGGATTGAATGTTAGGGTGTTACCTTCAATCAAAAACATATTTCCTTATTATTCTTTTCTTTATCAGATATTTTCAGACAGATGGTTCTTATAACAATCTGTCAAAAGATACTTATCAAAAGCCATTTGATTTTCATTTCTTAATAAATTTGAAGGAATTAGAGCAGATAAAAAAGCAGTATGAATCATAGAAGAACTGCAAACAAATGTACAACTTCCAATTATTTATTTATTTTATTTATTAATCCAGTTTCTATAGCTGCCCATCCCAAAGAAAGCCAGTGTACAACAATTGAATAAAAATATTCAAATATAAAAAGAACATATATAAAAACATAAGATAAATAATGTGAAGCAAAAATATAAACCCTAGGAAAAGAGAGGATAAGAATGCCCCCCTAAACAATGGAGCCATCAAAGCGTGTCTCTGGTTCCCTGGGAGCCTCAGGCCTGATAACATAACCAGGTTTTGAGACACTTCTGGAATATCAAAATGGACGGAGCTAATCTAATCTTGGGGAGGTGAAATTTTCCATAAGGCAGACACCACAGCAAATTCCCACTTCTGGGAATCACCAAATGAAGGTCCCTAGCTGCTGCATGCCTTCTCTGACAGCTTTAATAGGGCAGGCCATGAGCTTCTCGCATCAACTTCTATCACCACTAAACTATCCCAGCTCCTTTGATGTCTGAGAGAAGGGGCCCAGAAGAGAGGGCAGTAGGTACGGTCTCAGCATTAGCCTTTGCAACATTTTTTTTTTTTTGTGAATAGGTAATATTGTGTACCAGTCATTTCATTATGATGTATCTGATATCATCACAACATTTCAAAGGGACTTGTTAGCCCCCAAAGTTAATCCATCAGGTATGTAATGGATTAAAACACCAACCATCTCCCCTCCATGCACATCCTTCTCCCTTCCTCCCCATCTTTTTAATTGTAAATTATTACTGTTATTATTAATATTTATGGTGGCAAAGTTTTATTGGCTTTATAGTTTGTAAGTCACCAAGAATTGTCTCAAGGTGAGATGAGCGGTAAATGAGTATAATTAATTAATTAATTAAAGTTGAGCCCAAATAGTAATTTATATTGGCACAGTTGATTTTTTATTTATTTATTTGTTTGTTTGTTTGTTTATTTATTTATTTATTTATTTTAGTGCCTTTGAATCATTGTTTACTCCTGGCAACTGCCTGAAGAAGTCCTTGCAGTTTTCTTGGCAAGATTTCAAAACTGATTTGCTATTGCCTCCTTCCTAGGGCTAAGAGAGAGTCACTGGTCCAAGGTCACCCAGTGACTTTGTGTCCAAGGCAGGACTAGAACTCATGATCTCCTGGTTTCTAGCCTGATGCATTAACCACTATGCCAAAATATCTCTCTATACCTCAAATAGGTTTATTTTAAACAAAAAATGGGGTGTTTTGAATTTACCAAGGAGACCACTGATTTACAATGCTATTATGCCAACAGATTTTTTTTAAAAATGAGCTAAAGTTTCCATCAATCTCTTTTATGTCACCATTTCTGTATGAAGGTATGTCTATTGAGAGAAAGAGTCACACCAAACCCTATTGTCCTTGAGTACAAAATTTGAAATTGCTATATTAACAATAAGACCTGCAGCAGGTGACCAGAATTCCGCATCCTCAAGAAAGGTGCTGTCCTATGGCTTATTATGAAAAGAATGTTTCTTGGCTGACATTTAAAGTCACTCCAGAACATTTCACTCTTCCCAGGTTCAGTAATCACCAGTGAAATATGTTCCTAATGTAAAGACCATTTAACTGATGACTCTTATTTATAAGATGCCCCTTTACTTTCTGAGTGGAATGGATAATATCTGAATATTTTCAGATCACCTGGGCACAATGCAGTAGTAGACAACATTTATTCACATTTTTACTTGAGAAAAGGAGTATTGCCATCCAACTCCTGCTAAAATTTTATCTAAGAAAACACATGTCTAAAGCAATTATAAAGATTCTTTTCTACTATACATTTACTTCCACCTTACATTCTGGGTACTATGGTATAAAATTGTTCTTGACTAATGATTATTTACTGTAATCAAATCAAAGACTAGGAATGCACTTTTCTTAATATTTCAATAAATCAGAATAGAGCTGGAAGGGACCTTGGAGGTCTTCTAGTCCAACCCCTGCTCAAGCAGGAGACTCTATACAATTTGAGACTAGTGGCTGTCCAGTCTCTTCTTAAAAACCTCCAGTGATGAAGCACCCACAACTTCTGAAGGCAAGCTGTTCCACTGGGTTAATTGTTCTCACTGTTAGGAAGTTTCTCCTTAATTCCAGGTTGTTTCTTTCCTTGATTAGTTTCCATCTATTATTTCTTGTCTTGCCTTCTGGTTCTTTGGAAAATAAGTTGATCCCCCCTCCTCTTTGTGGCAACCTCTCAAATACTCGAATACTGCTATCATGTCATCCCTAATCCTTTTCTCTAGACTGGCCATTCCCAAATCCTGCAACTGTTCTTCATATGTTTTAATCTCCAGGCCTTTAATCATTCTAGTTGCTCTTCTCTGCACTTTTTCCAAAGTCTCAACATTTTTTTTTTGTAATGTGATGACCAAAACTGGATGCAGTATTCCAAGTGTGGTCTTACTTTGAGGAACATAATCTTATAGTTTCAAAATGTAACTAAATCATTAAATGATTAACTACACTAAAATTATTTAAAATTGAAACATAGGGTCCAACTATGCAGAAAATTGACTCCAGGTTTTGAATGTAATACTTTGGCAGCAGAGCAGTTCTTCTAAACATGTTCTGTTATTTAAATATGTTGTGTTATTTAAAGCCTTACATAGCAACTTCAAACCATAGTTTTCAACTGTAAAATAAAATTTCTAATTCTGTCTGATTGACCATAGTTTGTCCATTAAAAGATATTTTAAAAACCTGAGTGAATTTAACAAGACAGTGATAAAAAAGCAGGAAAACAGCATGCATGGAAGGTTTTGTACATGTATGCACCTAAATATAAAATTCATAAAATTAGGATGTAATTATAAAAGAACAAGGATTATGTTTTGAACTCCCATATCATTTCAAAGACAAACATATTTATTTTCATATAAATTTTCATCAAATTGATAACTGATCCAATACATTAGATAAGGCAGGGCAAGTTTTTGTGATTGGAGTGATGACACTCATCAAACTGAAAATAAATATTGAGGACTTGCCACAAAGATCAATCCTAGGTCTACTTCTCTCTAAAATTTTATTTTGCTACCTAAATGAAGAAGTTGAGAAAATTTGTTTACTTTTGTATGCTGTCCAGAATTAGAAATGGAAAGTCTCCAGAACCAAGATGCTCTAATACCCGCAATTATTCACTCTTTCTAGATTTGAGCTGAAGTCTATTGCTCCCAGGGATAGTGATATAAAGCTAAAGATCATTAGCATATTGATGGTACCACATTCCATGCCCATGGATTTTAGTTGAATGTGGAAGAAAAAAAATTCTTAACAGTAAGATCAATTCAACAGTGGATAGTTGGATCCCTTTTTCTGGAAATGTTTAGGGAATAATAAATAACCATTCATTTGGAATGTTTAATTTGTATTCCTGCCCTATACATAGAGTGTAATAGTGGAATCCTTGGTACACTCCGAGCTTGGTTGTTTTCTTGCAGATATTTAATTACCAAAGTAGGTAACATCATTAGTGCTGATCATAGGTGAATTTAAAACCACAGGACTTCCCATAGGGACCCAAGAAAACATAAGACAACCATACCACAGATCAGAAGAAGGCAAAAATAGAACCAGATCTATGACTCTATGATATATATCATGAGAGTGCAAAGTAGCAATATGTTGGTTATTTCTTTTCCTTGTTTGGAAGAGTTTTTAGAATTTGTAATTTCATACGTACTTACCAAAAATACACATAGACTCTTTTCCTTATGTGCAATTCAATTTCTGGGTTATCAAAAGATTGCCAATATTTTGTAGCATTTCATTCATGATAAGTGGTCTTCATGAAATAAGTTGATTAATGGTTCTGATAATGTTTTATCATTACAATTATCTGACCTAGAAACTTCCACTTTGTTTCATAATTGACAAGAGCTAAGTTTAGAAAATAGATTTAGCAGTTCACATGTTATTACAGTACATTTTATTAAAAAATTAATAAATAAATTAATAAATAAATCTTTAACAAACATAGTAATGATATCAAAATGCATGACAAAGCTGAGATTACACAGTGTAAAGCATTTATGAATATTAGAGAAGTCTTGTGCATATTAAAAAAATCAGCATTTTTAGGTGAAACAATGATATGGCAGGTAATACAGATCAGTTATATTCTGTCTTTGTAAGAACTGTCATGTATTTTATTTTCATTACTATCAAGTAATAGAAATTCCTTTTGCTTCATGTATTCTTCAGTACTCTTCTTTTAATGTGTCTTCATAACTTGTAAATACTTTCACATGGCCATAATTTGCCTTCTTTCTATTGTGAAATCAGGTGAATATTAAGAAGCCGTTTCTCAATATTTTCTTCTTGTGGTATGAAATTCATATCATCATCATCAATAACAACAATAACTGTACTTAGAGCCATTTGGGAATTAGATATTCTACAAATTAAATACATATATAGAGGTGGAAGGAGGTCCAGGTTTCAGACAAGAAAGGAAAAATTAAAAAGCAAAAAAAAAAGCTGTTAGATTTACAAATTTTATATCCTCCACTTAAGAAGACAAATCATTCAACCAATTATGAAACCCAATAGTTCCTTACAAGGGTCAGAATATTGATTTGAGATATAATTGTTTTCTGATCCAACACTTGTCCATGGCAGTGTACTAATATAAAATATTATAATTCCTTACACAAATGGATAACTATCACAAAAACAGAAAAACATGTCAGTTTTAGTTTCTCTTAATTTCTTAATGATTGCACATTGGCTTTGGGGAAAATCTGCATAAAAATTTCTACCTTTTTGCTTTACTTATGATTAATGTACACATTGGGTTATTGTTCCACAACTGAACTGAGAGAAAACCTGAGATGAGGTAGAAATAATAGAAAGAAAATAGTGAAGAAAATGTTGAATAGGTGTTTTGTTTAGGATTTTCAGCTCAGAAGTACAAAATGTTTTCAATCATTCAAGGACAGCTTCCTTCCACTAGCCCTCTTTTTTAATGGGAAGGCTTTGTTTGTAGTTGCCACCTTGATTCTTTTAACCCACTTTCAGCTTCTCGAAGGCCCAACCCGGCCCAGGCAAGTCACAGAGTTAAAATGGCTGCCACGCTAGCTGAGACTGAATCCAAGTCACATGGCTACAGAGGCCTGTTTTTGATCGCAATTTTGAATTTCTAAAGTAAGTACCCTTTCTGAATAACCTCGGTTTTGTGAAATCTTGCTAAATAAATGCTCATATCTGGGGGATTACCTGTATTATCTTGAATCCAATGGACTGCCTTCAGTTGCCTTCCTGTGTTTGGCATTGATTAGCTACATGCTTCCTCTCTACTAAGAAGTGTCCTGCCACATGAATATAATGAAGATTTTTACATACTTTCCCACATACTTTCCCCTTTAGATTATTTTTTTTAAAAACATTGTAAAGCAAATTCACAATTTCTCAACATTTATATTTTGATATCCAAGTGCTATTTAGTTGCTGGTTCTAAAATGATGTGAAGCGGTTTTTTTTTTGCTAAGTCCTTTTGTCTGTGATCATTTTGCTGGGATATTGCCAATAGATGTTCCACAGGGAATATTGTAATACTATCATATACATAATGCGCTGTGTGTGTGTGTGTGTGTGTGTGTTTGCATATCTGTGTTTATATAATGTTGTAATAATGTTAAATAAATGTTGTAGAAATGCATTGTTAATACACAGGACATAGTAAATATTGTTCTTTATTGTTCTTTGGCAACTGAGTGTTGAGAAGAGAAGAGAAGAGAAGAGAAGAGAAGAGAAGAGAAGAGGAAGGCAGTGGGAGGGGAAGAGAAAGGGGAGTGGAAGGGAAAGGAACATATTTACCAAAGAGAGCAATTAGATACTCCAAAGCCACAATTTGAAAAGGCAAAAGGATCAGAATGAGATTTGAACTCCACAGCCTCTTAATAATTGAATGCAAGCAAGAGGACAAGAATTATTTATTCAAGCATGAAGAGCTGAAGTTGAAATTCCAAAGTTTTGATATGCATTAGTTTAAGGACCATTTTCTAATCCCAGCAGTGCAGGCAAGCTAGAGCAAATAGGTTACTGAGTATGCATGCATAAACAGATTTTGGTGAGGCCTAGAATATTTGGCACATTTAAGATTTTATAAATATAATTTAGATATACACATACAAATAAAATATATGTATATACATATGTATATACATAGAAACAGAGAGAAGAGAAATAAAGGATATACAAAGTAATGTTGTCCAATAGTGCAAGAAAATGTTAAAATACACCAAGTGCATTTCTTTTTCTAATTCACTTAATGTTTGTAACTGCAATGACTCCAGTACCTAGAATGTTATTGATTGCAAATAGTCAGGCAACAAATTGGAACAACATTGTCAGAAATTGGGCATGTGAAATGTGATCCATGCTGAATTAACTTCAATTGGTAGCCTGGAAACATGATGAGAGAGAAAAATGAAAGTAACGATTATTAATAATTCTTTTAAAAATATTTTGCAATAACTCTCTCTATACTGTTTATTCAAGGAACTATTTGAATATGTGTTTCTGAATTTCATTAAAGTGAATCACAAACATTTTAAATTCCTCGGGTATTACAATAAGTGACAAAATGAAACAAAATGGATATAATTACCTGGGTATAATTTACAAATAAGCCCACTTTTATAGTGCTTACCTAGTAAAGTGAAATTAGTCCATGGTTTGCTTCACCAATACTGATTTCTCCTCTTCTCCTTCTGCAAGATGAATTCCAGGGGCAAATTATTGGTTTTGTTTTTCTATAGCAATATTTTCAGATAATCAGATCAGATGGAATTACATGGGAAGAGATCTATAACATTAGTCAATATCTACTTGATTTGGGTCATACTGTTAAAGGAAAATAATTTACCCCTATCCATGTCACTGAAAGAGCAAAAGAATAAGGTCCAAACAAACTTTTAAAAACAGAAAGTAGGGATTATCCTTGCAAGTGTTCATTGCTGTCTTCAAGTTAAGAAGTGCAGAGAAAAGCAACTAAAATTATTAAAGGCATGGAGACTAAAACACATGGTTACAGGAATTGGGTATGGCCAGTCTATAGAAAAGAAGGACTATAGTGCTCCAGTATTTGAGGGGCTGCCACAAAGAAGAGGAGGTCAACTTATTTTCCAAGGCATCAGAAGACAAGACAAGAAAGAATGGATGGGAACTAATCAAGGAGAGAAGCAATTTGGAATTAAGGAGAAATTTCCTAACAGTGAGAACAATTAACCAGTGGAACAGCTTGCCTTCAGAAGTTGTGGGTGCTTCATTACTGGAGGTTTTTAAAACCTAGAAGACCTCCAAGGTCCCTTCCAGCTCTATTCTGATTAAGAAACTTCTCTTTGCCATGAAGGAGAATCTAATTAACCTCTTGCTCAACACAGAGGTCTGGCAATAATTCCCATCATCTCTAATATGCCACATTGGCTAGGAATTACAATAATTATAATACAGTAGATCTAAGGAACACTATATGGAAGAAAGATAGCAGTGAGTATAAAGTATAAAGAGATCCCAGTGATTTTTAACCTTATTTATCCAAGGTACTTCCATTGAGCTAAGAGGCCTTTCCCTGAAAGCACAAGCTACATCAGTGATCTTTCTGTCAAGACAGGATTCATTCCTGTTAACTTAGCCCAAAACAGAAAACCCTTGAAAAAAGAATAAATGAGCAATATAGGGATCTAAATTTTGACAGGTATTCCTGGAGCACAAAGTAAGCTAAAAACATCAATTTTGTGAGCGTTCTTTGTTTCATCTTATTGAAACCACTGAGTTCAGCAGTCACCGAGTAATGTTATATCACTATTTGTAGCCTTTAAACTTCGCTTTCTCATGTCTGCAGGAGATCAACAGCCTTCTGCTGGAGGGAGGAAATAGTCTACTGTCTTTTTTTATTGTTGTTATCTTTTAGTTAGAAAGGGAATCCATTGCAAAGCTGAGCATTTGCAGCATGTGTCAATAAGTTATTTATTTGGTGAGAGAAGGGAGATATGCTGTTTTCAGCCTTGGCAGACAGAAGGAACAGCTGGTATTTTCTATTTTTGAAAGGGAATGCCAAGGATAGAAATACATTGGGAAGTAGTTGTGTAAAAAAATGCAGAAATCTGTCTAAGCAGCTGTTACTGTAATGTGCCTTGTGCAAACATGCAAAATGTCACTGTTACATTGCCAGTGCTTTTGGCAGTTTTAGTGCTCATACAGGGCATTCCATGACTGGCAACAGGAAGGGCATCTTAGGATTCTCTCCTTCTCCTGATATATTTACTATTACTAGAACAGCCATTGTCATGACCTTTAATTGGGCAAAAAGGTGAACCAATGGGCTAATTTATGAAATGTGTCCAGATGAGGAACCCATGACTCCCAAGAGGATGAAATTTGGAAAAGTTGTGGCTGCTTCAGTACTACTGGCTGCTGCTGTGCTGTGCCTGCTGCAGTGACATGTTCTTTATTTTCAACATACTGTGACAGTTTTCCAGTCAGCTTTGCAATTCCCTCATTCCCTCACCCACAAGGAAGGAAGGAAGGAAGGAAGGAAGGAAGGAAGGCAGGCAGGCAGGCAGGCAGGCAGGCAGGCAGGCAGGCAGGCAGGCAGGCAGGCAGGCAGGCAGGCAGGCAGGCAGGCAGGCAGGCAGGCAGGCAGGCAGGCAGGAAGGAAGGAAGGAAGGAAGGAAGGAAGGAAGGAAGTTTTCTAAAGCTTTCTGCCAGATTCACACAGGGAATCTCAAAGGGGAAGCCAGCAGAATGTTGGAAATCGCTCCTGCCCTACTGTTTTTTTGCCCACAAGTGGTCATTCTGTTTCTCTGTTTAGGTAAGGAAATATCTCTGAAATGATGACCCAATGAGGCAGAGGTTGTGTTAGTTAAAGCTTTGGCATTGATAGAGTTTTAATACCCAAAACCTTTCTTTTTAACACTAATTAGCGCTATTAGAGGAAGAAACCAATCATCTATAAATTTGGTTGATTAATCCATGAAAATGTTTACTAGGCAAAGCTGAAGTTAAAGACATCCAGATCAGGCTTCTTAACCATTAGCTGAACAAGGACAGGTAACTAATAATAAAGCTTTATACTGGCTTCTGCTACTTATATTGAAGAAGAGAAATGAATCCACAAAGCTCCCTTAGAAACAGATGTCTGAATATAATTCATGTGAACCATAAGCCGGTTATAAACTATAGTTGTATTGTTTTCTTTTGTAGTAAGGACATCAATGCAAGATAATTGGGTAGATGGGGATGCCAGATAACTTAGTTTAGTTCACATTTTTAAACTGTATTGATTTAATTTTAGGTCTAATCAGAAAAGTTCTCATCCAGTGAAAGTGAGTTTACATTAGAAATTATTTTAAAGGGAAAAAAAGATTTCAAAGATATCTCCATGGTTGGAATATGTGAGTTCTGTGCTTATTTATGTGTCAGGTGGCTAAGGAACATTTGAGACTGTCATCTGGCATTGTATAACCATTTCTTTAGCTGATTTCTCACACTAGAGTTAATTCCCAAAAGAAGACATCTTAAGAAAATTCTTTCCACTGAATGTTTTTAGAATGATGTAATAACACTGCCAAAAGAAACTCCTTCGCCTGAGGAGTTATAGAAAAAGTCTCCAGAGTCTGGAAAAATTCAAAAGACTCATCTGCCAATTTCTCTGCTCACAAAATTTATGAATAGTTTTAAAAGCCATTTGTACCCAGCATTGCACAGATGCAGTCTGGCCTGGTTATTTGGAATGAGCTTGATCTTGTGGATCCTGAGGAAGTGGAAAAGGTTGTTGGAATTGTTACCTCAGCTACCTCTGTGTTGAAACCCCTGTCCTTTCTGGCTTGCTAAGGCTTCCTGGAGATGATATGTACTGTAGTTGAATCCTTGTGGTGCTGAACTCATCCTTGAGAGAGGGTAGTTCCACCATTGCTTGAAGAGACTATAGTTTCATTCCATTTTCAATCTTCCCTTATCAGGGAAGGTTGAGAAGGTAATTGCATAGCAACTTCAGAGAATTCTGGAAGCAATGGATAATCTAAATTCTTTACAATCAAATTTCAGACCTGGGCATGGGACTGAAATAGCGTTGCTTGCACTTGTGAATGAACTCTGTTGAGAGCAGTAAAGGGGCAGTGCATCCACCCTGGCTCTTCTTAATCTTTTACCAGTATTTGATATCATTGATCATGGTATCCTTTTGGATCAGTTTTGGGGATTATAAGTGGGAGGTCCAGTTCTGCACTGGTCCCCCTCTCTTGTTCAGACCCTGTTATCCCATATGAATGGTATTGGGAGATCTAACCCATGGTCCCTTCTCTGTGAGGTTCCTTGGGCTTTGACAATCTCCCAGTTCTTATTCAATATCTACATGAAGCCTCTGGGTGAGATCATCCGATGACATGGGGTGCAGCATCATGAGTATTTGAATAAAACCCAGTTCTAATCTCTCTCCTGGGGTGACCATGTGATGCTGTGAAGGTTTGCAGGGAATGGAGAAAAACAGGTTTCACCTAAGCCCTGAATCCTGGTTGTGGGTTTTAGTGTCTCCTGGTTCTACATTTTTTCCATCTTTAGTCCTGGGTGAGGTTGAACTATTCCAAACAGAACTGGTATAAAACTTAAGGATCTTGTTTCTGTTTGAAGAGAAGATGGCAGCCATAGCCAGAATAATTTTTACACTACTTCATTTTATATGCTAACTGGGTCCCTTCCTGGACCAGGAGACACTGGCCTTAGTCACCTCCCAAGTGGATTAACTACAATGTCTTCTAGATGGGGCTGCCTTTGAAGATTATCTAGAAATAGCAGCTGGTCCAGAATGCAGTGGCACAAGAAATTACAGGTGCATCTTGGTATGCCCATATTGTACATCTGCTCCAGGAGCTGCACTAGCAGAAAAGTTCATGACATCTTGTCACATAGTGATGTGACAAAGTGAAGCTATGTTTAAATATAAGTAAATCTGACTTTGAAAATGTCTGGTAAGGAAGTTTCAAAGAAGGCAATTATAAACCAAAAGCATAACTTGAGCTGAAACAAGTGTAGAGGCATCATGGGAATGGATAAGACAGTTCTATCAAAGATGTTAATACTGCAGTCTGAGCAGAAGAAAATTAGTATTCACTTTAGCATCCTTGCGCTTCAGTTATTATCAATGCTGTTTTACCCTACTTCCTGATTCTTTCTAATTTAGCACCCTATTGAACTTGCCTAATGAATGAAGACCCAACTGTTTGATAATGTCAGGGTAACTCATTAACTGTGCAAGCTTTCATTTTTGCTACATTTGTGATTTTGGATAATGACTGATAACTTGATGGGAAGGGATATTGAAAATAAAGTCATTCTGAGGCTTGAGTAAGCTCTAGGAAAGCATCATATATCAATTGTGTAAGATTTTTCAAACTGAGAGGAAAACTGGAGCTTCACAGAACATTTCCCAAGAAAGCCTACAAATTCCTATAAAATAGCTTATCCCACGATGGCACAAAAGTCTGTACCTTATTCATTTGAGCTTGTTGTTTTATTATATGTCAACATATACTTCTTTCCATAAATAAAACAAGTAGCACTGTGACTTTACTAGAATTAGAGATTATCATAATATCTAATCATATAGTCTGCTTAAAATGATTTTTTTTGCTGCAGTCTACACAAAGAAAACAAATCTATATTTATTGATTGATTTTTGCATTCAAAATACAAAATCAGCATTAATAAGGATGGTTTGCATTAAATATCATTTTTGCATTTGTGATTTCCAAGTTTAATGAGGATCAAAATTCCAATAACATTATCATTTCGAGAACTGTCTTAGCACAGTTAATTAACTCTCTGTTTAATTCATATATAAACTTTTACATTTACAAAAATAAACATTATCTCCAAAGCAACCAATATGATCTGCCCTTTATTCTGCATAGTAAGACCTTAATATACCAAGGTGATAATATTCTTATGTTTATTATTGAAATAGCCTCAAGGTATATGGCAACAAGGTGCATTTTTGATGGTGGAGAACCGAGCCACGGACAGATCATTTTCTACTACATATACTGAGTGGCTGGTGGCTGGTACTAATCTCAGAAGAAGGGGCACCAATTCCAATGATGCTCTGAATTTGTTGGGGGGGGGGTGACATCCTATCATATCTGTATAAGGTCTCCATATTGGAATCCTGAACTTCATTCACTAAGGTTCATATTTAACACTGTTTGCTCTTTATTTATTTATTCATTGAGTTTGTATGGCCACATGATAATCAAAATGACTAACATATTACACTTTAAAGCCAAAATATAGCATTAAAGATAACTAAATAGAAAATAACAATAACAATCCAAGGAAAATCAAAATCAGCCCATAGCTGAGCACCTGCTGGAAAGCCAGAACTTTTTTGGATTTTTGAAGGACAGCAAGGTCAGGACCCCATAGACTTCAGGAAATAGACACACACACACACACACACACATACACAAACAAACAAACACACAAACACATGCACACACATTATGAGTATCCAAAGCAAGATGCTTAAAATTTAAAAAGACAATATAGGCTTATTAAAACTGCTACATTTTCTGATACAAAGTCTATATTTTTGTAGACTTCTGGAGTTTTCTGTTCTCAGGAAGAAAGAAGAATTATATTATTTCAGTAAGAAATGGGAAAATTGAAAATCTGAGAGTGTTTTCCTATTTCTTTTCCCCTGGCTGAAACACTAAGAGAGGAGCTAAGAGATAATCCTTTGTTTGCTCTTTCTATTTCTAAGGATCTCTAGATAAAAGAAACAAAGAATGAAAGTTTCTGGTGCTGCATATTCAACATCGTATTTTATCATTTTGTGGATCAGTCCATAAGAGTCCATTGATTTACAACTACCATCATGTCTCAATGAATCTTGGTGGCAATTTGATTGAACTGTATACAGTACCACCATCACTTCTGCTGGACTTTCTTCACTACAAGCTCCTTCTTTTGTTTATCTTGTACATAATGATGCTTTGGGATGAAGGTGACAGTTATAGGGAGAGAGAGAGAGGCAGCGGTTGGGTTATTGTCATGATTGTTTAAGTGGTTTGTGCATTGTGTTTGTGGATTATTATTATGTTTGAGGCATTTACTAGGATGGTGTGGACTGTTCAGTTGAACGTTCGGAGGCTAAAGGAATGGTTAAAGTGGACCAGAGTGCAGCATGCCAGAGGACAGAGGACAGAATACAGCTGCTTGCTGTATTTGCTTGCTTGTCATTTTATAGCATATCACAGCATTTTTTAATGCTTTGCTGGCTGCCCTTTCCAAGCCATTTTTGGCTGACTGCACCATCCTTGGATTTGGCAATAGGTTTTGGACTGACCACTAGCTTTTTAGACCTGCTACTGACGTCTGGACTTTTTTCCCCAGAGGAATGGGCTGCTGCTAGATGCTAAGAATGACTCTGCTAGTGAGTTGAGAAGCAAGCTGTTGTGGAATGCTGTGGAATGCTGCTGCGGGTTGCTTTTGGTGGAAGCAGATTCTGGTAGATGCAGTTGCTGGATGTGGTTTGGTGCTGAAGCATCTGCTGGGGCTTTGTTCCTGTTGGTCTGCCACATAATCTAATATCTGATTTGCTAGCAGTTGGATGCTGCCTTTATTGCAAGTCCAGAGGAGATGCACAGTTATCTGGAAATGGTTTAAATCTGTTGGGCCTGAGGAAGTGGACAGCCCAAGAACAACACAGCGCAATCCAGCCAATGTTCAGTTTTTTATTTATTCATACCATATGGACAGAATCTTGCCACATTAAATCTATACCACTCCAACCCTAACTGTTATATCCTGGGAAATCCTAGGGAGTGGCTGTTCTAAATCTCTTTCCAGTGCTGCCTCTTCTTGCTCCTCTCCTCAGAATGTGCTTCCTCCTTCCTGGGAAACTGCTGTTTCATTGTCGTTTTTCACACCAACTCTTTCCTTCATAGAAACAATCCATCATATCAAGGCTCTTAAGATTGTGAGCTCAACTACCTGCTCTTTAGACCCATGCTCCTCCTGAATTTTTAAAATGGCCAGGGAGAGGTTTTGTGAGTGGTTCTGCAATGAGGGGTTTGTTCCTTTACCTCCTCCAGAAGCCATCATTGGACTCTACCATACTAGACAATATTTTCCAGTATCTAACCTCCCCTTTTGGGGGTAAGGTGGTTGGAAGCATATTATCTGGATCCTTTTCAGTCAGGATTCAAATCTGAGTATGAGACAGAAATGTCATTGATCATGCTTTTGGATGATTTCTGGCTTGGGTGGTATGGGGGTTGTGCATCCATATTTCCCCTACTTGCTCTCTGGGCTGCTTTCAATACCATCAACCATGGTATCCTTCTGGATCAGCCCAGGCGATTAGCATGGTGACATAGTGCTATGATGATTTGCCTCCTTTCTCTGGGGTCAATTTCAGTCAGTGGTGATTGGGGAGGAACGAGCCTGCCTTCAGCTCCCTTTATGTGGGGTGCCATAAGGTTCAGTGTTATCTGTTTTATTTAATATCTACATGAGGCTCCTGGGTAAACTCATATGTTGTCTCATATGTTGTCATGGGTTGATAATATCCAATTCTACATATCTGCCCCTGGTGAATTAAGTGGTGATATGGACATACATCCAGGTGTCTGGAGGCTGTAAATGGATTGAGAACAACAGGCTTCAACTAACCCTGGGAAAACTAAGTGGCTTTGAGTTTTGGGATCCTCTAGTTATAGCACTACATCATCCCTGGTGAGGTCGCACTGCCCCAGACATACCCTTTTAAACTCAAGACCTCTGCTTGAAGAGCAGGTGGCAGTGGTGGCTAGGAGTGCCTATGCTGAGCTTCTTGTTGTGTACCATTTACACCATTTTCTGTTCTTAGATTGGGAGACTCTGTTCACAGTCATTCATGCCCTAGTCATCTCCAGATTGGACTACTGCAATGTACTCTACACTTGGCTGCTCTTGACTCTGCTAAAAGGGCAGAGAAGGCATGTTGTAGATATCATTTGCTAGGACTTATCTTCACTGCTTTGGCACCCACCTTATGGAAGAGTCTCTACCCCCAGCCCCTGATGTTACATTAGCTCCTGTCAGATGTAAAAGTACAGAACTACACTAAAGTTCCAATTAAGCAGATTTAATGTTCATACCTATGGACAAGAATATTCTCAACTAACAGGCATTACCTGCTAGAAATTAGATAAGGCTCAAGAGAATTCATGGTATGTTGGATTTAATACACTTGTGATTATATAGGGATTCTAGGCTGATTCCTCTGTTGACTCTGCCCCCAGGTTCTGTCATTCCTTCTCCTCCAGCAGGGGGCGGAACCACGCATGTGTGGCGCTCCCGGGCAGGGAAAGTCCTCGACTTACGACCGGTTGGGTAGTCCTCGACTTACAACCGGTTTAGTCCTCGACTTTCAACCAGTGTAGTCCTTGACTTACGACCGGTTGGGGTCGGGGCATTAAAAAGGTTGAGAACCACTGCATTAGGTAATGGCCAATCTTTTAATGGCAATCCAGTCACTTTTAGTTGACTTGATCATCTTTCAAATACCTTCACCCAATCCTTCCTTTGGTACTACCTTGCTTTATTTCTACAATTCGTCTTTTAAAAATGACTTTTCTTAAAAACTTCTTATCTGACATTGCCTGTCCTTTGTCCCTTTTCATTAACTTCCTTCATTTCTTTTATAGTATTCCTTGTCCTTTATTCCATTTTATCACTCTGTTCATTAACCACCATCTAATGCTATGAATCTAACAGCCTATTCCAAATCTGAAATCTAATTTTCTCTTTCTAGCAATCAGGATTCTATATTATTGTTTCCCTCCATCACATGCAGACTTTTGTCTAATCTTTCCTTTATATTACCAAAAACAATATTTTGAATGACACATTGTAATTCTGTAATCACTACTTCTTTTTTTAGCAGCATCCTATTATTTTTCTTCATTACTCCCAATTCCTACTTGGTAATTTCCCATTTCCCCCCTTAACTGCACTAAACTCAGATTTAAAAGCCAAAAGGAAGCAATGAGCCCCTCCCTTTAACTAGATTTTAATTACTGGTCACTGCAACAGACTTTGAAAATCCCATTTAACCTCTCTTTTCAACAGTAGGAGAAAGCAGGCTGAGGCTTCCATGGATTAGCACCTGCGTTCTCAAAAATCTGTTGCTCTTTAGACTTAATCTCCACAGGAACAGCCTTTGCCAAGGCCAAATGATTCTCAAATTATGCCTTCTCTTTGCTGTCTTAATTAGTATATTGCCAAGTCTGGCTTAAACAGACGAACAAGCCCTACACAACTGCAATGTCATTATGAGTTTGATTTAGTTTGCAGTAAAGATTTCTCTTTGGTCTATTTCAAGGAAAGAGAAAAGGAGCCGGGAACAAAGATGGAACAATCACAAAATATTGTTGCTGTAGTCAATTTAGGGGCATTGGAAATAGTTTCAAAGAATTCACAATTCTTATTAATATTACCAATTTAATTGCACTATGGTGTTTTTTTTAAAAATATTTAATCCAATAGCTACTATGACTCCCACCAGATGTCAGCAAAGTTGAATTTAATACAGTTAATTCCAAATAGGATTCCAATATCAATATATTTATACTGAGCCTGTTTCTTCTATAATTATAAACCATCTTATTCAAATGCAGAATATTGTTTTTTACCACACTTATCTTCCAGAAAGTTACATTTTCCCCAAAGCTCAAGACATTGTTACAAAAAAGAGAAAACATATTAGTCTCTTACTGTAAAGAAAAATAAACCTGACTATTGCCTTCTGTTATTTACCAGTGAGATGCTCCAGAGCTTGCTATTTATGTAAAGTAACTATTATAGCTAAAGACCAGCATAAAACTATACAACATAGTTTTATATAGAAATATAAATAAATATATAGAAATATAAAACTATAATTTGTCAAATAAAGGACTATACAATGTAGGGGAAACACAACCCATCATAGAGAATCCTGGATTTACTAAAAGTGTGATTTAAATATGATTAAAATGTATATTTTACAAAAAATCCTTAAATAAGTTGAAAAATAATTCATAAAACAAATCAGTATAAATATAAATACATAAAGCAAATAATCTTTAAGCAGGTGCAAAAACCGGAAGGAAGCAAACAGTTCAGGAAATGAAGAGACAAAAACTGAGGAGAGAAACAATTTTGCTTGTTGCAGGCACCAGCAGATACCAGCGTCTGAAGTTACCACACAAAATTTTGCCACCTTATATGTTACGGTCAAAGTCGTCCTATCAGACAATTGAAGCAATGCATAGAAATGCCTGAGGCGACCTGGAAAATCTACTTGCAAGGGTGTATTATAGGTGCTGCATATATGGCTATAATCTTGGCAAATCAGTATTACATGCTCAATTGTTTCTATCTTCCCATCCCATAAGGGCAGAATTGTTCTGAGTAGGGTACTTTTTAATACCTCATGCCAGAGTAAAGGCTTTTCTATGCCCCGCATAAACCTGTTGTGTAAGGGGTGACAGGGGTTATAAATAATAATTTATCCACTATTCCAGAGGGAGTTTACAGACTCTGCATAAATGTGTGGCATCTATAACATGTTATTTAAGAGACATTGACTGTTCATAGTCTAGTCTTAGTAAAATAAACTTTGTCATTCCAGATTTATTTCCCAAAGTATAAGCAGACATTTTTCTTCTCCTTTCATCTAAAAGTGCTACATTTTGAAGTATATTTTCTCTGTTTCTAAGCTTAAACTAATAGTGCTAGATCCACAAATTTAATTTTTCCTTTTCTAATACTATCATAACCTAAGCTCTGATCATTTCCACCTGATTCTTCAAAATCAGGGAAAGCTATTTTTGTTCAATCCTCATGTTCTGTATTGTTATAATTGATAGGGAATAATCTTGAATTAAGTTTGTACCAAGAACAGATTTATTTAAATTTTATTTAGAATGTAAGGCATTGTTATATAATGAAATGTGATATAAATAATATAATTTTAAAAACAGTGACAAAAATGACATAAAATTATCAAAATATTTAAAAATATTATAGGGATAAAATTTATTTATTTCTTTATCAAATTTATATGACTGTCCATCTCACAAAAGTGACTCTGGGCAGCATATAACAATCCAATAAAACAGTGGTTATCTAAAACCACTATATATACTTATTTAAAAGCATTAAAAACAATAAAAGAAAAGAAAAACTAAACCAAGGAAAGAAAAATAATACAGTAGATTGAGGGATGCCAATGATAATGGAGCCATCTCCTAAGTTAACCCCTGGGGTCCTTGGCACAACCAAGTCTTGAGGGATTTCTGAAAGCTCAGAAGTGATGATGTCAACCTCATATCTGGAAGGAGAAGATTCCACAATGTGGACTCCACAAAAGACCTGTTGTCTAGGGTCCACCAAATATTGCTTGATGACAAAATCCATAGCATGCTCATTCTAATAGTTCTGGTGGAATGGGCATTTGAAATCAGGAAGAGGTGGTCCTTCAGATATCCCACTCCTATGTTATATAGGACTTAAAGGTCAATATCAGTACTTTGAACTGAACTGGGAAACAAACTGGTAATCAATGCAGCTTGCATAGCAAAGGTGTAATGTGCTTTATCAGGAACAAGATAACTGCTCTCACTGCTGTATTTTACAACAGCTGAAGTTTCCAGATACTCTTCAAGAGGAGCCCCATGCAGAGCACATTGTCCAACCAAGAGATGACCAAGGCATAAGTGACTGAGAGTAGGGCCCCTTGATCCCAGGAATGGAAGCAACTAGTGCACAATACAAAGCTGTGCAAAGGCCCTCTTAACCACAATTGCTACCTGCTCCTCAAGCAGAAGTTATGAATCTAGGAGAACTCCCAGATTGCACATAGGGTGTGTTTGGGAGGCAGTGCAACACTATCCATTACCAAAGATGTTATAGTCCTAGAACCAGAGGTCTCGAAAACCCAAAGCCACTCCATCTTTCCAGGGTTTAGTTGAAGTCTGTTGTTCCTCATGCTCTCTCACAGTCTCCAGACACTGGAATAGAATATCCATACCATCACTTAATTAACCAGAGATGTACAGTCATGATTGTACTCCATGGTGACATGTGAGCTTAATCTGTGTTCTCATGAAGATATGAAATTTGAGAGCACTGATCCCGTGGCACCCCATATATCATAGACCAATGCCAAGTTTTCTTCTTCCTAATCACCACCCACTGGAACTGATCCCAGAAAAAGGAACTAAACCAGCGCAATACCTTGCCATCCATCCCTAATCCTTTGAACCAATCGAGAAAAATACCAGGGTCAATGGCATCAATAATCCAAAAGTCAAGTAAGGCAAGGACAGACCCACCACCATCATCCTGCCCATGCCAGAGATCATCCCAACATATGACTAAAGCCATCTTTGTTCCATACCTGGGTCTGAAACCTGATTGAAAAGCAACCAGATAATCTGCTTCATCCAGACCCTCTGGAGCTGTTGTGCAACTATATTATTGATCACTTTTCCCCCAAAGGGGGAGGTTGGATCCTGGACAGGCATTGTCCAGCGTGGGGGTGCAATGATGGTTTTTTGAGGAGGGAGATGAACCAAAGCCTCCAGAAGAGGTAAAGGAACAACTCTTTTCAAAGAAGAATTAACCACTGCTAGGACCCACATATGACAACCCCTCCCATGGCTGCTTTCACAAGGGTCTAAAGAATATACTCACAGTCTTAAGGACCATGTCCACTTCCTTAGGTCTAATAGGTTCAAACCATTCCCAGATAACTGGGTAAGACTCCACCCTAGACAGGACGATTAATAACATACAACAATGACAATGCATTTGACTAAGTTAATAATAGATAGTAAATCAGAATGCACCTTTGGTACAAGACATTCTCCATTAAAAAGAAACACAGTATTCCTCTCTGCTTCTCTATTCTGAACAGGACACATGATATTGTTGTAAGGTGCTCATTATCCTCTATGTTTAAGTATGTTGCTGCATCATTTAGTATGGTTTTGATGTTCTAAACACAGAATCTAAGATGTTCTTACAAACCTATTCCTGACTGTTGTGATATGCTGTAAATTCCTCTAGTATTGATTTTTCTATCCAGTCAACTAAGTGATATATAACTGGAAATGTCATTAACAAGCATCAGTAGATGCCTGTTCCCTCCTAAAGTCTTTGTGGATATACAGATAACACTGTGAATCATATTTAGGTGTTGCCGTGTCTTTCTCTCCTATGGCTTTATATAATATAAATTCCTAGAGAGTTTCATTTAGCTTCTACTCCTGGAATTTAAAGATACACCTTTTCCGAAATATTTTAATACAGTTAGCATTCTTTGTATTTTGATTTCTTTAAAATCACTTCAAGTGCTTGTTAAAGGCAGGAGGTAAATCAGATGATAGAGATAGATGATAGACAGAAAGACAAATAATATCAAAACAGGAAAGTATCTATCTATCGATCTGTCATTTATCGTCTATTATCTATCTATAACTATATTTCTATTTCAGAAAAGTAAAGTACTACAAAGCAGAGACATCATCCTGCCAACAAAAGTGTGTATAGTCAAGGCCATGGTTTTCCCAGTTGCAGTGTATGGCTGTGAAAGTTGGACCATAAGAAAGGCTGAGCACCAAAGAATTGAGGCCTTTGAACTATGGTGCTAGAGAAGACTCCTGCGAGTCCCTTGAACTGCAAGGCATTCAAACTGGTCAGTCCTAGAAGAGATCAATCCCGACTGCTCCTTAGAAGGCCAGATCCTGAAGTTGAAGCTCAAATACTTTGGCCACCTAAGGAGAAGGAAGGACTCACTGGAGAAGAGCCTAATGCTGGGAAAGATTGAGGGCAATAGAACGGGACGACAGAGAATGAGGTGGCTGGATGGAGTCACTGAAGCACTAGGCATGAGCTTAAATGGACTCCAGAAGATGGTAGAGGACAGGAAGGCCTGGAGGAATGTTGTCCATGGGGTCACGATGGGTCGGACATGACTTCGCAACTAACAACAACAAAGTAAGGACGGGCCGGTCAAAACTCCAAGGCCACAGGTGGCTTCCAGGCTCTATTTTGGTAGACATTGGAACCCTCTCTGAATACAACCACTGAGAATCCATCTGCATAGTGTCCCATTATTTTCAGTCAGGAAACTAATTTTTTTAAAAATAAGAATTTACCCTACTCTCTCCAAACCCAGGAAGAGTAAGTCATAGTGTGATATAGCTCTATCCAGTCTGTGTCATCTCTAATGTGTTGCACTTGCCACCCTTACTGAAACAATATGCTGACCACCACCATCCTGATCACTAAAGGTTTATCAATTAATGTAATTCTGATTTTTCAAATGGTGGGGCAATTTGTTATCTATCTTCATATCCTTTACAGGAAGATAAATTCCATAAAGAATTGACAGTGTAGAAAGTTAAGACTGCTTGAATATTGCTATTTTAAAAGCCATTCAGAATTATACTTAAATTATAAGTATATTTGTTTGCTTATATAGCCACCCATCTCACACAACCATGGTGCCCCAGGGCCCAAGGATAAATTGCTAACCCCAATTCACCGTCAACACTCTGACCCAAATGCCTGGGGAAATAGCCAGGCCTTCAGTGTTTTACAAAAGGCTAATAGGGTGGATCCATCTGAATTTCTGGAGGATGATGTTCCACAAGGCAAGGGCTGCTAATGAGAAGACACAGCATAGCTTCTTTATTAGATTTGTTGGGGTTGGCAGAAACAATAAGAGAAAGGCAGCCTTGCAAGTATCCTGGCCTTATGCCATGGGGGGGAACTTTAAAGGTAATAACCAACACTGTGAATTGCACCTGAAAACACATGATGAGCCAAGGAAGTAATGATTTAGGTAGGGGCAATAGGAAATACCAAAAATTGTTTGTGTTGCTGCAATCTGGACCAGCAAGTAGCCCCAAGTAGACCTGAAATTCAAATAGGAAGTGACTAAGGTAGGAGTCATTATGAGTAAGGCTTCCTAGTCCATTATTCTTATATCTACTATACAATGCAGACCAGTTATTCAGAAAACAAAGGCAATATTGTAGTAATATTAACCATATTTTATCTTCTTTCAAAGTAATTGTAAAACTTCACATCCAAAGATTTAAGAGACCCATATGTAATATAAAGGGTAGGCAGTTTTCTCAATATCACTGTCTTGCTAGAATAATTTAGGCCTCTCTAATTATTTTTCTGAGTTTTCTTTCTTTGAAGTATTTGCTGCTTTCCTCTAAGTAATGCCTTTAGCATTACTACTTAGAAGAGAGTTCTGTTAATTGTCATTTATATCTTTTTGCTCAGGAAAAAGCAGAGACATGGAACTCTTTGTACTCTATAGCTCTTTTTAAACTTTCTCTAAGGACTATTTCTGGAAAAAAATCTGGATAATATCTTAAAGATGCTAAGAAAAATATAATTTCATATCCCAATGTATACAAGTGTATTTTTTTTTATTTTTTCCCCTAAGCGCCCAAAGAATTAGAAATAAATTTATTTCACTGGTTCCATGATAATGCATTGGAGATCATTTGGGATGAAATTATTATACTTTCTTTCTTTCTCTGTTATATTTTGTTAACTGATGTATATACATTATGGACACTTTTCCCATGATTGTGATTATTCTGTTTGGCAGGTTTGAATAATAGATATAGGGCTGGATTTGTGGAAGGCATTTAAATGTTATAGTTTATTATTTTAATAATAACATCTCTATCACCTGCAAGCAGGTTCATATAAAAAATAAATCATTCTCAGTAAAATACTGAAATACAGCAAGCATGCTGATAAAGAAACATAACCAAATGGAATTCAAAGGGACAAGATCAAAAGTGTTCACTTAAGAAGCAGTCCTGAAATGTGCAAGTATATGGTGGGAGGGGAGGGTATCCAGCTTAATAAAAGTTCCTGTGGAAAAAAGCTTGGCACAGTAATTGGTTATAAATTAATTATTAGTCATCAGAGTGATGTGTCTGCCAACAGAAAAGGAGAAAAAAAGCAAGCTAAACTGAAAAATGGTTTCCAAATCACCCACCATGGAGGAATGGTTAGTGAAGTTGACAGAACTGGCTGAGATGGCCAAACTAACTTCATTGATTAGAGAAAGGTCATCATTAACATTCATCAATGACTGGAAACCTCTATGGACATTTTGCACAAAAAAGAAACTGATTATGTGATGGTTTGATAATTAGAAAGACTACGTTATAGAAAAAAGGGAACTGTGATACAATCTTAGAAAGAGATTCTTGCTTAGAATTGTATGTATAGCCGCTGAGAGGAAGATCTGAAAATCTTGTAAAGCTTGCATGAGAGACTAAAGAGGCTCCTCTTTTCAATGTTTAGGCATTTTACTAGTTGATAATACCTGTAGTCAAGAAAATGTGAAAAATGCTCAGGACATCAAATTCAGAATTGCTTGGAAACCTACATGTTTGTTTCTGTGCAAATCAAATCTTTTCCACTACATAGATGGATGCCTCAAGGATACAGATGTCACAAGGATGTCACAAGGATACAAGAGATCTCAACCCACCACTAGACAGTGCTATGTCTAAATTGCATGAAAATGTGGCTCTTAAACATATGACAAATTTGAGCCTGATAATAAAACCTATATTCATAACCACAACCATTTAGATATTAAATCATGACAAACATTTTAGTTTTCTCTTTCATATAGAAACCATGACATTCATTTCAGTAAAAGGTAAACAATCCATTTAAATGCTTATTTTCTGAACTTGTTTTTATACTTCATTTCACATTTTAAATGCATGATGTTTATTGTCTATTTAAGAAAGCAAATAATTGTCAGGGACAGAACACATTTGATAAGGCTGTAATTATGTTATATATTTGGTTTCAGACATTTATAGGTGGTACTTATTCATAAGATTAAAATAATTTGTTTATGCTTGATGCATCCAACCTTTTAAAGTACATGCACCATTAAGAAATAAGGCTCAGTGTGACTAGCAAACAATCTTTTTAAATCTGTGTAGTTTTGATCTTGCAGAACACATACTAGCAAAGTAATCTTTTTCTTAAGAAATGTACTACTTAGTATCTTTTTTTCCCCAAATCATCTTGAATAGAGATCACAAGTCTTCTAAATCTACCAGGAGGTATTGAAGACAACCATAATCATCTTCTCTTCTGCCAATTGCACAATGCTGAGAACACAGAATTAGAATTTGTCTCGTAGAAACAAATTATCTTAACCATATTATATGCAACTGAAAACACGTTTCTCTCTCCTGACTTCTATTCACATCCTTCCCATGTTGAGTGTGTTTCTATACACAGCACATATAAAAGTAATGCGTGAGATTTTTGAAAGCCATCAAGCAACCCTCAACTTTGAAAACTCTGCTAAGAGGAAATCCAGGAACTGGAAGACAGGATAAGGTAAAGTAACAGAGGAAGTGGACCACTTAAATGTTCCACAAAGTTGCAGCATTTTAAATAAAGTATTTCCTGCATTTTCAACAACACTGGACCTGAGTAAGAAATAAATCACACCAGTTCTTAAACTCACATTGCAAAATTAGGCCCAGAATTGATTCAGAACAGAAAGAGGTTTAATGTGGGAATGCTCACTGACCTAAAATCAGGAACTTTATATTAAGTTCTTGTAAGATCCTTGCACAGCAAAACCTCTGGTCTTATGTGGATAATTCTGCAATCTGCAGTGCATCCAGGCAGAAGACTATCCCAAATGCAGCATCCTTGCCATTTTCTGCAATTTTTATTTATATACTTAAATGGTAAACAGTTTATTCTCATGAGTAGGTCCAAAGTTCAAGGACAAAAATAAGAGTAATAGCATCTTGCAACTGAATATGATGATACTTCTTTACTGTCAGATTTCTTGTGCCGTCAGGAATTGCATGTCAGACAGAATGAGATATTTTAAAGCATTTATCCTTACTGATAAAAAAAAAATCTTTCTGCTTATTGCATTGCTCTTAAAGGCATTAGTGCTTTACTGGGATAAGTGTGTAGCATCAGAAAGTCTATAACTCTGTTTATACTGCAATTTGCTAACAGACCTGTGCTGCAGGTGGGACTTAATGGCATCTGGCAACTTAAGCTGAAGGCTTTTAAGTTCTAATTGAAAATGTTGGATCTTGGACTTGTTTGGCAGGAACCAAGATCCTGTCTATGCCAAAGCAGCTCAAGGATTGTTCTCTTGCCAAGATGCTAATGCTGCCAAAGGGCTGTCCTGGCATCTGTGGAAATGGAGGGTCTAGTTTATCTCCCTTGGAGAAAAGTCTCAGCAATAGAAAGCCACCAGAGTGGAATTGAATCAGCTAGGTTTCTTTGAGTCAACAAAAAATCCATCGCTAACCTCCATGAGTAATTTGGCATTGGATTTCTAATTAGAAAAACTTTTTATATATATAAAAAATGAAATTCAGGCTAAATTAAAATAAAGCCCAGCAAGATATATTGCTTGGTTAGCCAATAATCATGAAGTGCGCATAAATGCAAGCCAAATTTAATTTAGTATTATAATTCAATACTATTCATTTTAATTGAATTCTATTTTAGTTAATATTTACACATGAAACCTTGTAGTTTCATAGAAAGTCATCTTTCTGTATAAAAACTCTAAATTAGCTCAGTGCAAGAGCTTTTTGAATATAAACAATTATGGAAATGCAATTGATATCTCATTTAGCCTGCTTTTTGGAACATGATTTTGTTCAGAAACTCTGTACTGTAAATTATGCTGAATACTGTGCAAGATGCATTAAATGTAGGCCATGTGAGAGGCAGATAAGGAAGAGAAGTAACAATAAGACACTCGACACTTCACTTTTTGAGAAATTGGCGGCACATCATTATTGGTTTTTACTAAAATGATATTTTGGTGCAGCAGAGAGCCTGAATCCTAAAATATAATATTTTGCTAGCTTCGTTACTAGCTACATGACTGTCCCCAGTCAGTTAACTCAGGGAGCCTCAAGAGATGTCAGGTCTTGAGGGTCCCTGAGTTAAGAGAGATGTCAGCTCTTCATGTCATCATGTCATGAAATACATCAATTGCACTTCTCCCTTAAACTGGGCTGTGATGCTTACTGACTGTCTTAACCCCTTACAAGGGGTCCTTGATTCAGGCTGCAACATTTTACCATCTTGGATTGCAATTACCTCAAGAGGTGTATCACATAAAAAACCCAGCTCGCTGATGCAATTAATGTACAATATTTAAGGGACTCTGAAATGTATCAGAAAGATACATATCATTATCTTGAGAGATAGACTTACCCTTGAATAGGATTCAGGAATATTGCATGGTCTAGCCTAATTTAGAATTGCTTTTGGCTGTACAAATTCATCCATCCCAGAGTCCACAAAAAAGTCTAGCAAAAGTATTAACTTGAATAGAGAAGCCTCAACTTGCAACCTGCAGATCTGATCAGTGGCCTCCTAAAGGCTTCTTAATAACTTAAGCATCTGGGCTTGCTGGTTTTATTTTCTACCAGCATTTTAGGGCCCTTTTAGCATGGAATATGTTGCATGAGTTACCCATCCATACATTCTGCTAAAATCAGAAATAGTTATGAGGTTGGGTGGCCAGAGTTTTCCAAGCAATACCAATTCCATAGGTAATGTAGAAGGGATAGTATGGATTAAAAATTACAGATTACAAAAGGGGTGTCAAACCTGATCACCTCATGGGCCGTATTGTGACATATTGGGACTTGTTTTGCCCTTGTGGGACCGGGGTGGGCATGGCCACATGTTTGACATGCCTGGATTAGAAGAAACAGCAATTAAACTGACTGCAATACAAGGTAACATATCAAACAATAAAACATAAGTGATAAGCACTAAAATATGGTAAACATGATAAAAACAAATCACAAGCAGTAATGCATTATAATAGAATTACAGAACAATAATCCCATTGTTCACAATCCACAGAACATAATATTAAATCACTGAAAGGTCTTTGAATAGACTGAACACTGATTTTCAAAAGGCCATCACAGGAGAAGCTACATTCATATCCATA
>NW_015386562.1:781278-810089 GCF_001527695.2 Protobothrops mucrosquamatus | reverse complement strand
AGTCGACCTCTGTCCCCCTGCCAATACAGACTGCGTACGGTCGGTGAGGAAGGAGGAGAACCACCGCATAACGGTGCCTCCCACTCCTAACCCACCGAGACGTCGCAGCATGATATCGTGGTCTACGGTATCAAAAGCCGCTGAGAGGTCCAAAAGAACAAGGACAGAGGAATATCCCCTGTCCCGGGCCCTCCAGAGAAGTAGCCTTAGATCAGTACCACTAGAAACCATCCATTTGGAAATGCCCTAAAATTCCCTTCTGTTCAAGATCTTATGAAAAACACTTTTTTTTCACAAAGTTTACAGAAGCTCTTTCTTATCCTTATTCCTATCCTTGAAACTCAGTTCAATTGATGTAAGTCTGTAGGATTTATTTCTGATATACTTGTATATAACTACATTGTACTAATTTCTTGGGCTGAATCAATAAGTAAATAAGGAATGATGTAACTCAAATAGAAATTTAGATGATATGACTTTAATTTGGCTACTCTGTATTTTTACAAGAAGAAAATCAAATATGTACTTTGATTCCTAGGGATGAAAGAAATGGAAACAAGCAGTATGTGTACTGTGAGACCAGTTCTACGAGATGTACTTTCAAGAGAAATTAAATGGTTATTTAATAGATTTTTATATTTGTAAATTAATTCCCTTGCTGTATTCTGATTTACTTACTCCTGTCATTAGAATATATTATTTAACACAAATTACTAGAAAAGCTTAGCTTTTCTCATCATAACATAGAGAGATAGCAGTGGTGAAAATAAAATGGAGAACCACAAGTTTTGGATTTTAAAAAGTGCTGAGATTCAAAATATTCTCGTTCAGATGCTTTAAAACAGACATGTCAAACTTGCGATGTCATGTGATGCCGCGCAACGTATTGGGACTGTTTTGCCATTGCTGGCAATGGGGTCGGCACGGCTTCCGCATGATGTGTCTGGCCCACGGGCCGGCAGTTTGACAACACTGCTTTAAAATAATAAATTCCCTTCTATTATATGAACTAAATATAGTAAATAGGTACAGAGTTTGACATTCTAGTCTTATGTTAAGCACAAAGCCATCTGGGTGACCTTAGGCCAGTCACTTTTTCTCAGCCCTAAGAAGCAAGTGATGGCAAACCACTTCTGAAATTTTGCCAAGAAAACTGCAGGGACTTGTCCAAGCACACACTACATCACTGACTATAAGGCATACACACACACACACACACACACACACACAAAAGTGCAACGCAGTCATTTTTTCCCAGGTTGACAGACAAAAATGAGACATATGGGACATGTGGTCCTCACAGGAACAAAAAGTCTACATAAAAAAGAATAGTCAGAGTGGAACACTTTATAAAGGACGGTTTCATCCAATTGCATATCCTTTTTCCCCCTAACAATCCTCTTCTTTTACTTTATAAATGATTTATATTATGATTAACAAATTTGTTAAAAAAATAGTGGCAGGTGAAAGTTGCAGATTGTATGCTCTTTCATACTTACAAAATAACTTTTCAGCAAGAGACTTACCTTTGCTAAGCTATGAGACTGGGACACAGTTTTTGTCATTGACCTTTCCCACTGCAGTTCCTTTCCAATATCTATTCCAGAAGGTCACACAAGACTCTAGCATAACATGGTAGGTGTAGTTAAGCTTCTCCAGACATCCTTAACTTTGTCACTGTCTTTAAATACAGGCATTACCCCTCAGAGGAGTTCTCTGCTCCTACTTATTAAACTTTTATGAAATAAAGCAAATACTATGTATATGCACTGAGAGTCTGCAAAAAGAAATGTCTACTTTTGGAAATCAATAAAAAGCCATGGATTGCCATCCATAGATACTACTTATATACAACAGGAACCAGCACAGCATGTGCATACATCAAGCTGTTTCTTGCCTCTCTTGAAGTGTTAATCAACTCTCTGGAACGCTAAACCCAGGGCTTTTTTTCTCATAGAAGGCCCAGAACGGAGTTCCAGCACCTTTTTTGGATGGAACCTTGTAGGGTAGGCAAGGCAGGTTGTATGATATGTGTGAGTTCCGGCACCTTTTTTTTTTTTTTTAGAAAAAAAAGCACTGGCTAAACCCATTTACCTTTTTCAATGCTACCTTGTAACACTTGAGTGTTAGAACTAGCATTTAATTTTTAAAACTTCTCCAGACGGCCTTCACTTTGCCACTGTCCTTAAAAGCAGGATTATCTTGAATTTAATGGAAATGACTCACAAAAATATGATCTTATGTATGATTTGTTTATTGGTATTTCAAATAGTTATGCCACTCTTTTTAAAATGGTTTTAGGTGCATTCTTACATCTATATCTATATGGAAACATGCACATACACACATTTAAAAACTGCCAACAAAAAAACCATAAAAACTCATGTGTAAGAGACAGGTTTTCAGTCCATTTCATAACCTATCTCAAATCAAACATCTTTGATTGGCATCACCATATGGTTTACAGATTCTCAAACTGGGAAAAATGTATTGGGGTGAGAGAACAATTTGGGAAGGCATAACTGGTTATGAAGTGTTCACCTTCCTGATCAGGGATAGTGATTGCAGTCCTTCTTTTCACTTGCTACTTCTTGCACTGGTCACCTTCTACTTCTTGCAGTTTAATTTATTGTGTATTATTTTACTGTATATTTAGTCACTTTGAAACTAGATGAGCAGCAAATAAACATAATAATAAAGAACAGTAAATAAATATTTAAAGATTATTTATGATTTCTTTTTAAATTAGATATAATATCAACATGTCTCACTAGAGACAGGCAGTACCTGGCTGACGTTAGCTTTCTAGAAGTCTAAGCAGTGTCAGATTGGGTTGATACTTAAATAAGAGACCACCAGGTAACACTAAACTAGGCTGAAATGTATTCAGAATAAGCTATATAAATTTAATAAAATAAATAAATATTTTTTTTCAATTTTTTTATTTACATGGAGTGTTGTGATGCAGGCAAAAATAAAAAATAAAGCTTGTACCAAACCCACGTTTTGTAATTTCAATTCCTACTCTTATGAACCGCCCTGGCTAGACTGAGTCATTAAAAATAGAGACTAGATAATCAAACAAAACTGTGTATGTGAAATTCTTATTCTCTGAATAAATACATAAATTTGGGCATATATCAGGCAAGGAATTCTGAAGGCTAAGTCTTATGTTTTGACTGTTTTCCTTTGTTTATTTGTAATTCCAACTGTCTGGTGCCTGCCCTTTAAATACCTCTCAGCTGGCACTCTAAGTGCTGTTGTGCTTTTTAGCTATGATTAAATTGCCTGGTGGTACAATATGCTGACATTCAAATGTTGAAATGTGTCTGCTAGAATTTTCTTTTGCCCTGGCACATTTACCCTCTTATTGGCAGCATTTAAAGTATTAGATTATGAGTTCACACAGGATTTTAGAAATGTCATAAGTGAAGAGCAACTACTCCTATCTTTCATATCTTCATTCCCAGATGACAAGCTGCTTTGGACTCATTTCTCTCTTCCAAACAGTTTCTTATAGTTCACTTTCAGTTTTGGTGATCAAACTTTTGCAAATCTGGGGAAGGTTTTTTTTTTTTTTTTTTTTTTTGCTGTGCTGAGAATTAGTCTATGTGTGTTTTTTAATTTGTTTATTAATCATTTGTTTATTAATCACTTTTAACAGAACAACTTCCGCTCTTATCATATATCAGCTCCAACAACATATACCAGGGATAAGGGGAGATTCCTCCAGGCACTCTATCCATATAGCTCTCAGCACCCTCATGTCACTATTCCCCCTCCACTCACTCCCCAGTAAAATGTTCTCTCCTGTTTACACATTTCTGACACTGGTTGTAAATACCTTTGTACATTTTGTATGATTTATCTGGTGTCATATACCAGGAATACATCATTTGCTAAAAGTTTTATCTTAAATTATGACACATTGTAAATTAGATACCTGCTACCCATAGTCTCTCCCAAATGTCTGTATGCATTTTAGATTCTACAATTAATAGCCCATTTTGTCATGCAGTCTTTCACCTGTTCATCTTCTATTTCAAATATTAACAACTTTATACTTTTTTGCTATCACATGTTCATAATTTGTACATAAATCAATTTCAACGTCTGTGGGGTCTTTTTTTAATTTCAGGTGCCTTTTCCTCCATATTAAACCTTTCTCTTAATTAAGCATACGGAAATCATTGAAAATTATGTCCTTCTGTTGTCATATGTTTTCTCTTGATTTCATCTTAAATTCTTTATGTTCCTGTATGAATACGTCTTGATATGTTAATCATTTCTCCCTATCTGTTGTTTGTGTTTTACAGAATGCTTCTTGTGCTGAAGACCCTTTAATTCTATCTTTCATAATGAAAATTCCTTTATGTGTTTCTTTTCTATGCACATAACTTTATAGGACTTTCATTTCCTGAAAAATGACAGATACTCATAAAGATCCTGATGCTAGAATGCACAAAATGCAATCAGCATTGTAATTATTTTCAAAGGTCAATGTGGGAATACTGTGCATCTCTATCACTCTAAATAGCTATTCTACAATCTTTACTTAGAGGATGATGTATTTCCACTATTGCTAATGGAGCTTTCAAAGTTCAAGGATGAAATTTTATAATATTATGTTTGTCTTGCATCACCCAACTATTGACTTGACAACAAGGGATGATTAATAAAAAAAAATGTCTACAAGTTAGATCAAGCAACGAATCAGAGAACACCTAGAGGCAAACAAAGTCATTATCAAAAACTAATATGGGTTTGTCAAAAACAGATCATGCCAGACAAATCTTATTGCATTCTTTGACCAGGTGACAAAATTAATGGATCAGAGGAATGCTGTGGATATAATTTACTTGGACTTCAGTAAAGCATTTGATAAAGTAGACCACAACCTACTACTTGATAAGATAGAAAAATGTGGGTTAGACAACATCACCACCAAATGGATTTGTAACTGGCTGACCAGTTATACTCAGTGTGTGGTCCTCAATGGAACTGCATCTACATGGAGGGAAGTGTGTAGTGGGGTGCCCCAGGGCTCTGTTCTGGGCCCAGTGCTCTTCATTATCTTCATCAATGATTTGGATAAAGGGATACATGGGGAACTCATCAAATTTGCAGATGACACCAAGCTGGCATAAATAGCCAACACTCCAGAAGATAAGCTTAAGATACAGAAGGATCTTGACAGATTGAACATTGGGTGCTATCTAACAAAATGAAATTCAATGGTGAAAAAAATAAGGTTCTACATTTAGGCAAGAAAAAGCAAATGCACAGATACAGTATAGGTGGTACCTTGCTCAATAGTAGTAACTGTGAGAGGGATCTCAGAATCCTAGTGGACAATCACTTAAATATGAGCCGGCAGTGTGCTGCAGATTCTTACAACACTGCCATTCTTGGAATACTGCATCCAGTTTTGGTCACCATGATGTAAAAAAGATGTTGAGACTCTAGAAAGAGTACAGAGAAGAGCAACAAAGATGATTAGGGGACTGGAGGCTAAAACATATAAAGAATGGTTGCTGTAATTGGTAATGTATAGTTTAATGAAGAGAAGGATGAGGGGGTGACATGATAGCAGTGTTCCAATATCTCAGGGGTTGCCACAAAGAAGAGGGAGTCAAGCTATTCTCCAAAGCAATGAAAAGGAAACACTAATGATGTTTCAGTTACAGATAGATTAAAATAGGTTTACAACTTTGTTAGTTGCTTATATTGCCATGTAGGTAAATGATGTCCAAAGTTGCAAAGACATAGAGTGGGACCACCGAACATAAGAATTATGGGAAAATTGAACATAATGAAAGATGAAATGACATTGACAGGCATCAGTGAATTGAAATGGTCTGGAACTCGACACTTCCTGCCAGAAGATCATACTGTTTATTCCACAGGACACAAAAACAATATTCTGATTACCAAGTGTGAATTTGGTTGCATGACAATCAAGTGGATTCATAGCTGCCTTAGAAATTGTATGCAGAGAATTTCTTCAACAGTTGCTCACCAATCAAAATTGATCCTCAGACCTCTACTCTTCAATGTTTTTATGAATCACTTGGATAATGAGGTGGGAGCAATACTTACGAAGTTGGAGATGACACCAAATTGTGTGGGATAGCCAACATTCTAAAAGACAGAAATAAGATTAAAAAAATCATGTTAAAGAGAGGGACTGAAAATAGCAGAATGAAATCTTAATAGTGGCAACTACAAAGCAATAAATCAAAGACACAAGTATTGAATGGAATGGAAAAGATATTAGAATAGTTGTTGATTACAGATTGAAAATGTTTCAACAATGTCAGGGGATGTAAAAAAGACAACTGATCTATAAGTAGACATAGTGCATTGAACCTATAATGTATAAATGGTGGGAAGTAATCATTTCACTTTTAGCAACAGATCCATATTTCCTGAATCCTCCTTCTTCTCCCTTTTTAAAGACTACAGAACATTTGCATGTACCTGGATGAATGTTCTGTCCAGGTGCTTCTTCTTTTATTTTGTCTGGTATTGCCAGAGAAGGCAACATGCAGAAGGATCAATTTAGCTCTATTGAAATAAGTTTTATGTCTATTGAAATAAGTTGTATGTCACTTCTAGCTGAGCTTGAAGTTATCAGATGTTTATTCAATTTACACTTTCCTAATAAATTTCATGGTGGGGGGAGCTGTGATGGAATTGCTACTCTTTAAGATTTCTTAAAGGTCTTGGGAGAATTAATTGCCGATCCTACACTTCTGACATAAATTCATATGAAGCTGGTGGAAGGTGATTTTAATTACTTATGCAACCTTTGAAATAACAAACTCAAATGTTCTGTTTTTGAAATCTAGTATTAGGATGTTTGAAAAACATGAAGATAATCTTCTTTGATACACTTTAAATACAATTTAAACAAAACAAAGCAATTTAACCGGCCGTACTCAGCGTGTGGTCCTCAATGGAACTGCATCTACATGGAGGGAAGTGTGTAGTGCCCAGTGCTCTTCAACATCTTCATTAACGATTTGGACGAGGGGATAGATGGGGAACTCATCAAATTTGCAGATGTCACCAAGCTGGCAGGAATAGCCAACACTCCAGAAGACAGGCTTAAGATACAGGAGGACCTGAACAGACTTGAACACTGGGTGCTATCTAACAAAATGAAATTCAATGGTGAAAAAAGTAAGGTTCTACATTTAAGCAAGAAAAACCAAATGTACAGGTATAGTATAGGAGGTACCTTGCTCAATAGTAGTAACTGTGAGAGGGATCTCGGAGTCCTAATGGACAATCACTTAAATATGAGTCAGCAGTGTTCTGCAGCTGCCAAAAAAGCCAACACAGTGCTGGGCTGCATTAACAGAGGGATAGAATCAAGATCACGTGAAGTATTAATACCACTTTACAAGGCCTTGGTAAGGCCACACTTGGAATACTGCATCCAGTTTGGTCACTACGATGTAGAAAAGATGTTGAGACTCTAGAAAGAGTACAGAGAAGAGCAACAAAGATGATTAGGGGACTGGAAGCTAAAACATATAAGGAACGGTTGCTGGAATTGGGTATGTCTAGTTTAACGAAGAGAATGATGAGGGGGGGACATGATAGCAGTGTTCCAATATCTCAGGGTCTACCACAAAGAAGAGGGAGTCAAGCTATTCTCCAAAGCGCCTGAAGGCAGGACAAGAAGTAATGGATGGAAACTAAGCAAGGAGAGAAGCAACTAGAACTAAGGAGAAACTTCCTGACAGTTAGAACAATTAACCAATGGAACAACCTGCCTCCAGAAGTGGTGAATGCTCCAACACTGGAAGTTTTTAAGAAGAGACTGGACAGCCATTTGTCTGAAATGATGTAGAATTTCCTGCCTGAGCAGGGGGTTGGATTTGATGACCTCCAAGGTCCCTTCCAACTTTTATTATTATTATTATTATTATTATTATTATTATTATTATTATTATTATTATTATTATTATTATTATTATTATTATTATTATTATTATATCAGGGAGTAACTAGAGAGAAAGATGCAAGTTTTAAGAAATTTATTTACTTAGTTATGTATTATTTCCCCTAAAGTTTAGTTTCATATTGTATATGGACTGTTTATTTGTTAATTCACATTATATCATCTATCATTATTTGAGTAATACTGAAGTTGATTTCAATAATTATTTTTTCCCATTACTATGGCATTAGCATTTTTATTACTGTTTATTTAATATAACAACACCACACTCAAGAACAATTTCTACCTGGTATAAAAGAAATTGAAATTAATCACCCAGCAGTGAAAATATTTAAGAAAAATGTTACTGTTTGTTCTAGCCCTATGAAAGAGAGAAACAGTTACATTCTAAAGTAGATTGTAATTAAGCTTATCATGTTCAAATTTGGACTGTTCATTTGTAGTTAAAGAACTTAATTAGAATTTATTAGGTTTATTCATCTACATCCCTGTCAAGTGTGTCTTCTAATTTAAAATCTCCCTTTTGGACTGTAATCATAAACAAGAGATTGGAGGATTCAGCAAAATTGTATCCATTGCTCCTGTCTCTTTTTATCCTCTAAGCATACTGAGTATGAGATATAAACATGAAAAAATGGGGAAAAATAGCTTTAAAAATCGGCAGATGTGGATTACCTATTCACTCTCAAAGTGGTTGCGATACTGGATAAATGGATGGCGATCAACAAAATATATTCTGACTATCATGTGATGTGACAATAATGGATAATTAGCTTACCATTTAGCATCAGAATTGAATTAGTTCATCGGGCATAAAATGTTTTTCATATAATGTTAGCCTTAGCACTGAAGAGTGCAAAGCTAAAATAATATTTTCAGGGCATGAGATTCAACACTTCCATCCTAACAAACAGGCTTTGCCAATGTTCATATTTTTTGGATGATTCTTGCCCATCAGTGCTAACATTATAGTCATAATCATACACAGTAGTCTTACAATTGATGAGGACTTTAACAGAATACAAAGTTGGAAGGAACCTTGGAGGTCTTCTAGTTCAGCCCTCTGCTCAAGCAGGAAACCCTAGACCATTTCAGACAAATGGCTGTCCAATCTCTTTAAAAGCCTCCAGTGATGGAGCACCCACAACTTCTGGAAGCAAGTTGTTCCACTGATTACTTGTTCTAATTCTCAAGACATTTCTACTTACTTTTAGGTTGCTTCTCTCCTTGGTTACTTTTCAATCATTGCTTCTTGTCTTGCCTTCTCATGCTTTAGAAAATAGGTTGACCCCCTGTTCTTTGTGTCAGCCTCTCAAATATTGGAACACTGCTATCACGTTGTCCCTAGCCCTTCTTTTTATTAGACTAGACATACCCAATTCCTGCAACCATTCTTCATATGTTTTAGCCTCCAGCCCCCTAATTATCTTTGTTACTCTTCTCTGCATTCTTTCCAGAGTCTCAGCATCTTTTTTTATATTGTGGTGACCAAACTGGATGCAATATTCCAAGTGTGGTCCTACCAAGGCCTTATAAATCCATAATAATACTTGTCATGATCTTGGTTCTATCCCTCTGTTAATGCAGCCTTGGATTCCACTGTTTTTTTGGGTGGCTGCAACACACTGCTGGCTCATATTTAAGTGATTGTTCACTAGAACTCCAAGATCCTGCGCGCAGTTACTGCTATTGAGCCAAGTTTCACCTAATCTGTACTTGTTCATTTGCTTTTTCTTGCCCAAGTATAAAATGTTGCTTTTGTCTACATTGAATTTCATTTACTTTCATTAGAAGAGTTGGCTTAACTTTAGTCTGACTGAAAAATTCAAACTTATTGTTGTATAATTTGTAGGAATAGTCTCAGACTTTTAAAAACCAAAGTTAGATTCCTTGGTTAAGCAGCAAATGGAAATCTTCTGGGTTTTTTTTTATATTAAAGAAATTAAGTCCTCAACCATTTTTCTCATACTTTCAGCATGCTTATAATATAGTTTTGAGTTTTATAGTAATTAGATGTAGAATTTTAAGAATTATTTGCTGCTCTGAATATCTTTTAATGTTAATGTACACTGTATTTACTTCCAATATAATTATTGGTTATAGTGATGATTGATAGATAATAGTAATTAGCTAAAGGAAAGCAGACTTTGGAACAGGAGAAAATTCATTGCAGGAGAGCCACTGATTTCAGAAAACCTGGCTGAGGTACAAATTTTGTAAAAAATATTTTTTAATTGGCTTCTTTTGATTGGCTGTTATTTAATCTTGCTTGCATAGCATTTAAATAAACGCTTTATTTGAAAATTTGCATAGATACATATAAATTAGCAGTTTCTTTTTGTTTAGCAATTGTAGGTAGTAGATATACAGACAGTAGAAGAATGCTTTGGCAAAGGCAGATTAGTAAGATGAGCATTAACCTTTCATGTAGATAGAACATCCCTTTCCATATAATGGACTGATAATTCAGAAGGAGGGTATAACAAATGAGGACCTGAAACAAAAAGTTGTAGTAATATTTCTTCTCTTTCCACCACATTCCATTTTTTTCATTGCATTCCATGTATATTGAACAGTATTCTGTACTGAACTTGTTTCCATTCAGAGAGGAGGAGGAGGAGAGGAGAAGAAATTTAGTTTTCTTTAGTTTTTTAGGGAAGTATCTAGTATTTCCCAAAGATGGTCTAAACATCAGTTAATTACAGTCTTCTTGTCATTGGCATGTCATTAGGCTTGAAAAACAAGATATGTTAGCAAAAAGTTTGGAAGAGGGAAGACATATATCACCCTTCTCACAGGAAGGCAGCTATGAGTTATAGATAGATGATAACACTTCATTAGCAAACTAAAATCTTAAATAAAGTAATAATAGGACAAATGTGGACAGTTCACCAATCAGGCAACAGGTTTTCAACAAATACTTTAAGGTGATTCCACCACAGCTTTACATTTCCAATTACTCAACTTAATATTTCATCAGTTGAAATATTAAGGGGGAATCTCAGATGATTTAGCAACTCTTTTCTAAGTGATATTTCCATCCTTGCTATTAGCATGTAAAGTATAATGGAACCATATTCCTTGAAACTTGTGCCTGGGGTTTTTCGATATATAAAATTAAAACCTTGAGTCTGAATACAGGTAATGTTCAGCATCTTCTTCAAAAGCTTGGGTGAAGAGCTTAATCTTTAAGACCCTTTGAAATACCCAAGTGGGAGCCATTCAAATATCAAGGGGAACCTCATTCCAGAGGCCAAATACTGCTACAGAGAAGGTGCACTTTTGGGACTCTGATATGTGGCATTGTTTAATTGATGGAACTTGGAGCATGCTAGCCCTATATCTTGTACAACTTTATAGCAGTCATAAAAGTCAGGTGATGTAGGTGGTCTTAATGTCCATTTGGGCTCCTCTTGTGGCAAAGCTATGAAATCCTCCTCCCTGTAGAACTAGTCATGGTTCTCCCAAGAAGTGGGGGAGAATTAATTATGGATCTCTGTGGAAGGCATCTGTCTGAACCCACACATATGCATTTTGCTGGTGAAGTATGTGGATTTGCTTCTTGAAGTGAGAAGTGCATTTTCTGACTTAGAGAATATCACAGATTGAAGCGGTATTGACAGGAGGGGTGGAGACAAAGCTTTCCAGTCATAGATAGATGTAGGAGAGCTGAAGCAAACAAATGATTTATGCTTGCACAGGGACATTGGGCATTTTTGCCCATCTTATTTAATGCTGTGTGAGCCTCTGAGATAGAGTAAAAGGTTCAAAGCAGAAATCCTTATGGAAAATCTCCACCCTGCTGGAGAGGGATCATCCCTACAGCAAAATCAGAAGCATCATTTGAACAATAAAATCATTTTTCAAAGCGTGTTCTGGACGACAGAGGGGCTGAGAGACAACATTCTGTTGGATGAGAATCTACTGAGAATATATGGCTTGAACCTGGCCCCTTGCTTAGCAAAATAGCTTAGTTGCAAAATCAGGGACAAAGGTGTGGTAATTTTTTTAAAAAAGGAGAAAAAATTAATGATGTGTGTGTATGTGAGGGACGGTATATCCAAGAGAAAATAGAGTCACTTTTGCAGAATCACAGAGGAGGTGGGAAATTGAAAAAAAAACCCATCATCAGCCAATGCTGTTCCTCCTTTCTTTCTTCTAGTCAGGGTATATATTTTCCCCTTCCCAACATGTTTTCCTCTCACTACCCTTGTCCTTGTCCCAAAGTTGCTTTTTCAAAATACAATTGGACTTTCTTTGTTTTTTCTTGAAGATATATCACTTCTCATCCAAGAAGCATCTGCAGTTCTTGGATGAAAGTGAATCATCTTCAAGAAAAAACAAAGAACGTCCAGTTACCTTTTGAAAAATCACCTTTGGGACAACCATGACCTGGATGACTAAGAATTTTCATAGACAATTACCCTTGTCCTTGCATTATGCTTGGCTGGGATTTTTGTAGGATATGTGTATATAATGTATGATCGTATTTGTGGTTTTTACTTGTGTGCAGTATGCACTGTGCACTTAATTTCATTGTGAGTTACACTGTGACAATAAAGATATTCTATTCTATTCTATTCTATTCTATTCTATTCTATTCTATTCTATTCTATTCTATTCTATTCTATTCTACCTATAAATCCTCTTATTCCACTGCTCTATGGAACAGTCCTTTCCCCCAAAGCTACCCATTAGGCTCCCCACTCACTATATTTACCAGAACCCATTCTTATAATTCTGTTTCCCTATAAATGCTGATATCCCTTAACTTGACTGACCAGATTACTAGCCTGTGTTTTGAAAAACATACTTGGCACTGATACTTGAGCTATTCAGTAATTGCCACCCAACTGGCTTGCCTACCATTGGTGTAATTATGAGTGGCTGCTACAAAATGGGGTGAGTGGGCATCCCTCCTTTTTCTCTTCTCTGTATTCTTTTATTTCCCCAGCTGAGAAGAATTTTTTCTGGCATTCTCCCAGAAAGCTGTGTTTTCCACCTAGGCAACACCTGCCTTGCTTCCCTATTGATCAGACTGTGTAGGGATTCTGGGTTCAAACCTATATTCACGGTCACTGCAGCCCTGCACAAAACCTTGGCAAGCCTTTTCTCAGTGCAGGGCAATTTAGTGACGAAGGATGGTGATACATACACTGAGCAAAGCACTGCAACAACTGACAACCCAGCAATTGTCACAAAAAGGAAAGAGGTAGAAGCTCCTTTTTACATTTAAGAATTCACATGTAAAACAATCCGAGGTACAGAAGATAAAAATAGAGACCTGCCGAAATCACAGACAGCATCCCAAAAATACAAAAGTAAAATTGAGACTCTGAACAGACAATTAGATGATATTGGTCTGTTAGCTAAAATACACAATCATTGAACTCACATAGGGAAAATCCACATCAGAAGCATCTTGAGATCAGAGATCATAAAATGTAAATAGCTACAGACTTGTCACAGTATAGAAATATCTTACTCAATGTTTCTAGCTCAAATCTGTCTAAATGGATCCCTTGGCAGCAAACACTTGGTTGCCTAGATATTTCCAGACTTCAATCTTTATTCAGAGACAGTGTTGCCATACAAGTACAGAAGGGATAGTGTTCAGATATATGTTTCACCTCATATTCTCTAACCTCACCTGAGATTATGTGCCAGGAAGGGCTGGAAACAGGCTACATTTAAAACAAGAACCACCATTAAGGAAAATTAGACATTTAACTTAGATGGGGGGAGGGGGTGTTATAATGGAAAATGTGATCTTTAAAGTCAACCTAAATTATAGATGTAACTACATTTATAAGCATTTCTGAAACTGTAGTATTTTTAAAATTATTTTCTATTTTCCAAACAGCAGTCCATCTCTGTGATGCTGTATTAGAAACGTATTAATAACTAACTGCAATTACTAAGAGTGGGTCAGGGATGGTTCAACTACATCAACGAAAGACTTGGCTCACACATTATGATTCTTACAAAACTGGGATGGAACTGGCTGAGCAGAAGGTGTTTGGCTGCACCACATATTTATTACCTCTGAAAAGATTCTTAGGGAACAACAGTAACTGATAATATATCTGTACAGTACTTTCAAATTCATATATAGATAGCAAATATCAGCAGATAATCAGCAACTCTCTTGCAGACAGAACTACAAATGATATACCCTCTTTTTGGCTATTTTTGTTTTTAAAATGAGTTACTTTGGTTAAATTTTCCTATTTCTCCTGGGTAAGCTTATCTAGATTTGCCATATTTTTTCCCCTCAAGTTAGTATAGGGGATCTCTAGTCTTAACATCTGTTGTCCCTGTGACACAAAACATTGCACTAATCCAGATTCCCAGTATGACTAACAACACTGGTAAGCGTATGAGATGGACTTTTCATGGGAGGAAGGATTAACCTTCACTGAAGAAATGTTTGCACCTCATTATTTTTTTAAGAACTTTTTGTTAAAAAAGTGTGGAAAAAATAAATGTGGGACATAGGGCAACAACAAACATTATATAAAGAACTTACAAAAAAACCAATTAAAATACATTTAAAAAGTCATGAGAACACATTCTTTGCCATGACAGCTGCTTTTAGGATGAGAAATATTAATGAATGAATGGTTAGAATAGCTCCCAATAGAATAGGGAGCTAACTAAGAGTTATCTTGTGGAAAGATGGGCATCTAATATAAATAAATAAATAAATGTTGTCCCTATTTATTTGAATATTGGGGGCTATATGTAAAACAATCTGTGCAGTTCTGCACAGATCTGAATCTGTGTATTGAGGAAGTGAGACATTTGGACTGTTCAATATGAGCAACAGAGTCCAAAACACTTTCTCCTTTTATCATCCGTCTCCCTTATAAAAGGACCTTATAAATACATCAAATTACCCTATGTCATTCCTCTAATCAGCAGTACCATTGTTGCACTAGGTTGGGATGCTCTAGCCCAACGTATTTGCTGAATGCCAGTTTTGAAAAGGCTGTCAAATAGCATCTGGGAAAAAGTGGAAAAGCTATTACCTTTTTTCTAGGCAACTGCATTTTATTGCTAGGTCAAATACCACAGAACTATCAGATTGGCCATTAGATGGTATGCTGAATAACAGACAGAATTCCAAGTTTTTCTTTCATGCTCTCTGCACAGTCTTCAACTGCTTAAGTGTTTCTTTAAAGTAGAACAACTTTTAATGTAAATAGCCATCAGAAATGAAGTACTGTACTGCTGACATTTTTATGCAGGTTGCTATTTTTATAGGCATAAAGTTAATATATCTATGTCAGTAGCAAATTACCCAGAAAGGAAAACTGGACCAATTAAGCAGTGCTAATCAAAATTTGTGTTCTTCAGTTAGGCTAGAAGGCAAATAACAATCAGATGTGAAAGTTCTTTCATTTGAAAATAAGCCTTCCAAGGATAGAGTGAGAGAGAGAAAAACAGACTCATGGCTCATTAAAAATCCACCTTGAGAGTCTCTAGTTTGTAGTCTTCAAAACCACAGGCTACAATCTGGAGCACTATGAAACAGCTGGAGTCGCTAACATGTGATAGCCCAATATTGTCATAAGAACAACTTTTATTTGCAAATAAGAGTGCCCCAGAGAAGAAAGCTGTATATGCAAACGATTATGTTTATCACTTTCCTCCATTCCTGTGAATCTCCTACCATTTCAACAGCACTAGTTTAATGTTTACTTGATAAGGATAAAAATCCAGTTCTCTTTTTCTTCTCCTTGAAAAAGGTTGCTGATGATAGCCCCAAATGCCAACTCCATAATAAAGACATGTTTAAGAAAAATTGATAACTGTGTTCCTCAATTCCCTTGCTTATTCTTTTACTGTCCTCCCCCACCTTCTATTTTGCCATTCAAATATATATTTGTTACATAAGCTCAGAAAACTTATCCTTTCCTTTTAAGTGAAGTCAGAACTAGATTGCAGCTCTGGTAGATTATGGAAGAGATAGTCAGTCTGGTGTAGAGATTAAAAGCACCAAACTAAAAACTGGGAGACTGAGTTCTCATTTTGCCTTAGGCACAAAGTCCACTGGGTGACGTTGGATGTATTACTCTCTTCATCTTAGGGAGAAGGCAATGACAAAGCACTTCTTAAAATGTTGCCAATAAAACTGCATAGACTTGTTCAGATAGTCACTAGAAGTCAAGAGTGACGCGAAGATACAATGTTATTATTATGAGGTGGTATTTTTCCCCTATGGTTAGATGGCAATTTTACTTCTGCCGCATTCCTCTATTATACATAAGATAAAATAATTCCAGCTTAATTCAGCATTCATTCCCTCATGACTTCTAATAGCAGATGGATACCCTCATATTAAATAGAATTCCAACAGAATGGAGGGTTTAAAACCTTTCCAGTCTAACCCATGGCAGTGTCTTGAATCAAATCATCTCTCTTTCTTGCACTGGATGTTTGTGAAAGAAAAAGTCTATACTTAAAATAGAAACTGTATGATTAACATGATGTACAATCTGACCTTTGGAGAAGAGCATTTCAGAGGTGGTATTCATACTGTGAAATCTCCAAAGAGGTTTGCCAAGGCTGCTTGTTGAAATCATGAAGCATTCCTTGAAGAAGTGTGCCAATAACATTTCAAAGAGACCTTTATACTATTACATCTGAGAAACAGAAACAGAAATCTGTTTTATATGTTTTTAATGCTGCTCTGTATCATGTCATTTCTTCCATTCGGGTCATGCAAGCTTTCTTTGTACTCATCTGCAGGTCCTGCTTGTTCTGACACGAAATTCCCCACTAACTGAGAATATGAATCTATACTGCGAGGACAGTGCTTACTTTCTCTTTTTACTCCATGTCAAAAGTTCTGGTTTTGAATTGCAGCCAGTGCTATTCAATCTGTCTGCACTGCTTCCTTCTTCTGCAGACAATGCCTCTACTCCAGTTAGCTACTACAGTACTTGCTTTTGCAGGCATGCCCCTTCTCTGTAGTCACAAGTAGCTGTTCTTCACAGCCATTTCATCTTGGGGTGCTGCACTGCCAGCCTCTGTTCAGAAGGAACCCTATTGTGTAAAGCCTGATGATGTATTGTTTGCAAAGTACTTCTCATGTCTTATTAGTGTTTTGGATATTGGTACTTGGTTCCTGTAGAGCAGAGGTCCCCAACCTTTTGGGCACCAGGGACCACTCCCATGGAGAAAGGTTTTTCCACGGACCAGAGAGTGCATCGTTTTGTGTGCTTCCTGCATCCCACCGATGGGGCTTTGCTTGTTTGTGAGGACCGGTTGCTGGCATGCTGCAGCCCGGTACCAGTCCACGGACTGGGGGTTAGGGACCCCTGCTGTAGAGGTAAGACAACACTGGTTGTTGTTTTTTTTGAATAATTCGAGAAATCAGTTAATACAAGTGAGTAATGGAGAAGTTTTCACTTGTTGTCCTATAGAAAAAAATAATGCATTGAGGCTGTGCCATTTTGCACACTTCCTGGGATTCTTCTAGATATTGCAGCCACTTGGTGTCAGCATTCTTTTGCAAGACTTATTTGTTTTGGATATTGGCAGGCAGGCAAGAGTCCTGTAGTTTCCTCTTCTGACCTAAGTGATAGGAAGAATGGCAAACCTTTACACCAAAAATAATCCAGCTGACATCAGTGAGCTAGATAACAGATGGGAGTTTTATGCTTAATTTGGATAATTATTGTGATTCTGCTAAGGTTTGTGTGGTGGCTTGTCTACCCTGGCTTTGAGTAATGATCCAAAGACAGGAGTAGTTGTGCAGCTTGTCTCTCCCAGTGACAAATTCAATTTACCCAAGCAGCACAGGGGCAGGAACATGATGTGCTGGGAAACTATGAATGGATAAAACTTGGTGAATCATATTAAATGGATCTGTCACTTTGAATGAGTTGCTTGTGCTTACACTCCCTAGGACTAATGTACACTAACCAAAGCATGCAATCTCCTTAGACAGGAGGATACGGAAAGCAGCTGTCCCAGATTAGAATACAATCCTCTGCTTACATCATTAAAAAAGCAGTCTGATCAGCTATGGAGATCCTTAGGTACTCTGTGCTAGAAGTGAGGAATGTACAAAAGGGGGAAATGTATTGTAATTTAGAATTGCTATAAGTAATCCTTGACTTACAAAGGGAGCCTGGATTGCATTGTAAATCATGACATTCATGTCAAGGCATCTACCTAATTTCATGACTTTTTGCTGCAGTCATCAAGCAGATCTATATATGAGGGTGGAGGTTTTTTCTCTGAGCTTGTGGGTTGGTTTCCAAATGTTTTGTTACCAGGCTAGGTAACTTCTTCAGCAGAGTTAGGAGATTTCAGCGTTCTTCTGTTTATAAGGGCTTCCTGTGGTCAGTAGGTCTTGTGATGGTGAGGTCACATCAGGTGAGGGTCACATTAGGTCAGTGTCTTGTGATGGGTCAGGTGTGGGTGTGTCAAGTGAGGGTCTTGTGGTGGATCAGGTGTGGGTCATCAGTGAGAGTCTTGTGATGGGAGCATGTCAGGTGAGGGTCATTGGGAGGGGAAATGCCTGTTGGGTAGGGCTTATGTGGGGTGGTTGAAGGTTGGTGTTGTCTCTGGTTGGCTGTGCAATTGATTTGAATTCACAAGCAATTCCATCAACAAACACATTGACCTATAATCATCCTAAAACCCCTCAGAATTCAAATCAACCACATAGCCAACCAGAGACAACACCGACCCTCAACCAGCCAACATAAGCCCCCCCACCAGCACTTCACTTCCCAATCACCCTCACCTGATGTAACCTCTCCATCACAAGACCCATCACAAGATTCTCACTGGTAATGCACACCTGACCCACAAGACCCATGATAAGACCCTGACCTGATGTGACCCTGACCTCACCATGACAAAACCTACTGACAACAGGAAGCCTTATAAACAGAAGAACACTGACACAGATATCCCCTAAATTCCACTGAAGATGTTACCTAGCCTGGTAATGAAATGTTTGGAAACCAACCCACAAAGTCGGAGAACAAATATCTACCTTCATCCTGAACCCAAGCTATAAATATTTACCACTGTCACAAATCTATATATTTCCATGGACATTTTTGCCAGAAACTGGCCAATAAGAATTGGCAAATTGTAATCATGTGACTATGAAATGCTGCAGCCAACCATAAAGGTAAGATGGTTGCCAAGTGCCCTAAAATACAATCATGTGACCATGGAAAGTGTGCAGCTGGCAGAACTCCAAAACTGGTTTCTAAGTAACTTGAGAGGTTCTGTTCATTGAGGACTACCATTACTTGTAGAACAGTTGCTGACCACATCTTACTGAACTTTGAATTTGATCTATTCACTAAAGACAAATTGTAATACAGATCGAGAGCTCCTTGTTTCATTGGAAAAACTCTTATGTCATTTGTATTTATATTTTTGTAAAGCCATAGCCATCCCTCATCAACATCTCCCAAATAATTGACGCCACTAAGAAATTGTCCCCAAAACAATTTGCCTGTTAATTCACTTTTTATTAGATATATTGTTGCTTTTAGTTACTAAATAATTTGTGTAATAATTAAGCATCTGAATGTCCCATCGCCAATAGAACTCTCAAACATTTTCTCCACATTGGTATCCTTCAGATGTATTGAACAATAATTCATAGGTTTCCCAATGAATATGGCTCTGCCACATGGAAATTCAGGAAATTGAAATCTATCACATATGAAAAGAACCTGAGAAAGATAAGTGCCCTAAAAGGTAGACAGGGAAGAGAGATAAAGAAAACAGAAATCATATCAGCTTCCAAACAATTTGGTAGCTATTTAGACACATCAATTTCCCCATCCACCGCAATAATTTTTTTCTAGGACACATAAAAATAAATAATATAAGTTTATACACATATTATCAGAAGAATGCATCAAACACACATAAATGCACACATACACACAATGTGTGTGAGACACACACATACACACAATGTGTGTGAGAGTGTGTTTGATGTATTCTTCTGATAATATGTGTATAAACTTATTTATTGTTATGTGTGCAAGATGTATAAAAATCTCCAGATACTCCATTTCATCGCAGGAGAGATTTTCCTTAATTTCAACTTATTTTTAATATTTCACAGTGGAATATATTTTACACATCATTAAACACTTGTAGTATATACTCAGTAGGGATTTTTGCAGATTTACATACTATTCAGCTACTTGAAGAAAAAATAGCTTCTTATAGATCATGGCACGATACCTAAACTTTAATGATTTGTTATAAGTACAACAGATGTAAAAACTGCAGGAATTTTCAATCACAGCATAGTATATCTAACAAATCAAAAAAAGATAAAGCTAATGTATTGTATGTATGTACATACAGCATTTGTCACAATTCTCCATCAGCAAGACAGTTGGTGATGTTCAACAATGTTCTGGCCCCCAAAGGTATTACACATCTGGAAAATCACATGTGGCTTTCCATGTAATTTTTGAAAGAGGATATGCAGTATATTCAAATGATTTATTTTACAGAATCGTGCAACAAACTGTCTATATTGGAATCGTGACCTCTGTGTTGGTTTTTTTCAGTCCTTCCTTCCACCAACTAATAGTTCAGATCATTTTTAGTACATCTCATTGTTTTGATGTTTTTTAATTATTAAAAATAATTTGAAAATGGCTAATGATTAACAATTATATACACTCATCAATCATACATAAATGAAAAGGGAAAACACATGATTATTAGTTTTCATCATTCAAGGTCAAGAAATAGGGAAGAACAGATAATCCTGCCTATTTCTGTCTATAACCTGTAAATACAGTAGGAAGCCTGAAGGGAAGCTGTTCTCACATTTGTATGAATAGGAATAGAGCTCAGGACATTTGAAGACAGGTGCAAGTCAGAAGAAATAGAGAGCAGAGGCACAGCCTGATGTATCCCAATCTAGTTTGAAATCCACAGGCAATCAGGAAAAAATTGACTAGAGCTATTATCTACTAAATGTCTTTGACAACATTACAGCAATAATAATTTGTGAGTACATCTCGTGTAATGATTCCAACGTTTGTTGGAATCAGTAGAAAAATCATACATTATGTAATATCTTTGCTCCCAGAATTTCAAATCATAAATTGCAATAATAATAATAATAATAATAATAATAATAATAATAATAATAATAATAGTAATAATAAAGTTGGAAGGGACCTTGGAGGTCATCTAGTCCAACCCCCTGGTCAGCCAGGAAACCCTATACCATTTCAGACAAATGGCTGTCCAGTCTCTTCTTAAAAACTTCCAGTGTTGGAGCATTCACCACTTCTGGAGGCAGGTTGTTCCACTGGTTAATTGTTTTAACTGTCAGGAAATTTCTCCTTAGTTCTAGGTTGCTTCTCTCTTTGATTAGTTTCCACCCTTTGCTTCTTGTCCTGCCTTCAGGCGCTTTGGAAAATAGCTTGACTCCCTCTTCTTTGTGGCAGCCCCTGAGATATTGGAACACTGCTATCATGTCCCCCTTACAGCATTGTCTGGGAGGTTTATAATGTAGAAACATTATTTGCATATTGCCCCCAACAATCTGGGTCCTCTATTTATCAACCTCGGAAGGATGGAAGGCTGAGTTAACCTAGAGCCCCATCAGGATTGCACTGTAGAATACTGCATTCTAACTACCATGGCACTTAATCTCTCTCATACCTTCATCACACAAATGATGCAAAATACACAATTCACATCATTTATGTGATGATATCACAACAGATGAAGTCATTATGGCTTAGACTAGATGCCTATTAATTACTACTTTGGGGTCAATGAGCACATCTGAGACTTGGGAACTCAAGTGTCTTTTTACATTGTACAATGATTGCTTTAGAGAATGTGGCATGCCCATTTTTTAGAAGGCAGACTTCTTTTAATTTTTGTGATAGGTGTTGTGTGTTTTTTTAATAAAAACAAATAAAATGTTGATTTTTCTCATTAAGCATTCAAGCCTATTTCAATTTTTTCTCTTTACACCACAGAGTTTAGGGTATATTTTCAAACAAAAATTGCAACTATCATGACTTTTATTTCCTATAAATTAAATGTTTAGTGCTATATCTGTATTCTTGCGAATGGATGCTTTGTTGATCAGAGGTTTCTATGAATAAATAAAACAAAACCTAATGGATTTACATGCCTGTAGTCCTGCAAAGTGCTGCCAAGATGACTGCCCAGGAGGCATAAAAGGCTACCATCTAGTGACAAAATTTCTGCCCTTAACTGCTCATTGGCAGAAATGGTCCACAGTGAAGCCCCAGTGAAAATTTGATTGAAGCTTTGTAAGCATGCAATTTTTTTTGTGCTACATTGGGCATGTTTTTCATTTTTTTCCTGAACGGTGTACTCTAGCCACACAAGGAGAATTAAGTTGAGAACCAAATATTTGAATAATCATGAAAAGCTGCTGTAAATTTGCCTTTGACAACAAGCCATATAAAAGCCAATTAGAATGTTAAATTTATGCACTCATAATTTGTATTCATCTCTGCAATATCCCCATATCCTGCCCTCATTACCACTATATTACCCAGCTGAGTCTGGTGGGGATACCCAGCAGTAACAGATGCTAAACAGTGTTTCACAATATGCCTGATTATTTGGCATTCATCTTAATGTGCAGTCCTGTGACCTCATTCAGCATGAGATTTCATTCAATGCACAGGTATTCTGGAGGGAGTTCCTTGTCATTGTGCATTTCAGCTGCCAAGAAATAGTGGGAAAACTAAGTAAGAAATTAAAGAAATAAAATGATAGACCAGAAGTAGCTTTGACACAACAGTTTATTCATCATATAGTACATCTGTTCAGATATAGGTCCCAGAAAAAGAGGGATGAGCATTGTTCTAGGAAGGAATCTGATCTGCATAATTCTTTTCTAAACAGTGATGTTTCTAAATTTGTGTTCATTTAGCATCACTTAATCTACTTAAGCCACTCAGATAACAGGTTTGCAGGATTAAAGAAAAGGTCATGATGTCCTTGAAAGTTATGCATTTTTCAAACTTTTTTTAGTAATAGGTCACCTTTTTTATAACAATTCATCCCTTAGCATCTCCATTTTTACTTCAGATCCCAAATATTTCCTCTTTAGAGATAATGTTTGTTTTCTGCAGCACACAGCTTACTCTAATGATTTTAATTGGTCTAAAGATGTGAGATACCAATCAAAATTGAAACCACTATGCAGTAATTCATGTTGAAGGAAAGAAAGAAAGAATCTGTATTAATTTTCTTTCTCAGTATTCTGTATGCCTGGAGAGGGGGGGAAAGTGATTCTGAATCAAGATGACTACAGAATAAGATTACTTTTTTGAACTATAGAAATCTAAATAACAATTGGCAGTAAAAAAGGTTTCTTGTGGTTATCTGAATTTTTGCACCCATGCTTGGGGCACTCTGTGTAAGAGAATGGTTTAACTTTTTCTAGTCAAAACATAATAGTTTTGATAGATGAGAACTTAGTTAGATTTTGAGCTCAGGATTAGGTGAATGTTTGATAACATAGCTTGTGGTTTATTACTATCTATGTATAGTAATGTATAGTAATGTATAGATGTATAGGCTAGACAGTGTTATAAAAGGCTTTGTGTAGCAGAGAGAAATCTTTGGTTATTGTAGTAGAAACAATGATCACTGTGAGGGTGACGTAGGACCAATGTTTTCAAAACAGGTACTTAGAGGTATGGTCTTAGAAATGTGTAAATGAAGGATATGAATGAAGGATATGAATGAAGGATAGGGTAATAAAATTTAATTTCTCTTTTTTATTATTTATTTTATTTATTTGTTATAAATATGGTATTAATTGTCTAGTTTTGCAATCATAAAAGTACTTAACAAACAATGTGTTGTTTGGGTCCATTAGTAATTCAGTGGTACATATTAATTTCTTCAATCTAGATCCAATATTACACCATCCAGTGCTTCCTCTCTTCTTCTGGTGGTATACATTTTTCCACACTAGGCAAATACAATTCTTATTGCTGTTAATACATATACAATTGAATATCAACATCTTTATTGCATTTTTCTAATATTATACAAAACATCAATAGATGTTTCTAATCAAAACATATCTCAATTGCATTTGTACTTAAAATACATTTGTTCAATCAATATCCTGTTTTTCCTGCTTTTTAAAATTTTGATTTCCCATCAATGTTCAAAGTGTCTCTATCGCTTATAGTTTTCTCATAATAAATTATATTTGGGTAACCAAAAACTTTCCTTATTCAGACCCTCTTATTATTTTCATATTTCCTTTCTCATATCAAAATATAGTAGTCTAGTTGCAGATCCTATCTTTCTAGTTATAATAATACTTTTATTTCTAACAATTATCTATGTTCAGACATCTATTTAATAATATAATATCCCATCTAATGGGTCAAAATCTCTATTTTCTTCAGTCTTACTCTAGCTTTCTTCCTTTGCCAACTAACTTTCCAAGTCAATGCATTTGAATCATCAAGAAGTTCTTCCTCTATTTTTGTGTATATTGTTTGGAATAAGAAAGACAATTTGATTAAAGTATATATGGAAGAATGCTCAGTTCATTTATATTCATTAAACAGCTTCCCTCCTTCTCCAATTTTCCACAATTCTCCTAACAGCTTTATCTTCCATTCAATCAGCTCTTCTTCCTTATCCTCAAATGTGTTCTCAGATCTTGACAAGTAAGATATATTTTCCATTTCCAGTATTATTGCTACGTCTTCTAATTTTTTGTTTGTCTGAGTCTGTCTGTTGCTTCCTTCCTTTAGGTCCTCCATCTTTGGATCCACTTCCTCTAATTTTTCTTGTATTTTCTGGATTACTAGTTCCTTCTTTGTAGTCATTTTCTGAATTTGTAGGTTTACATTAGAAAATTGTTCTTTTATCTCCTTTGCATTATTTTTGGTCTCATCATGAGCTAAGGCAATTGTCTCTTGTATTGATTTCAACATAGAAAGAGTTTCTTTCTGAGATTCATCAAAATTTTCTTGTTGGTATGTCAAGCTGGAGGCTTTGAAGACAAGTGTTAGGGATGGTTTTTTACCATTTAAGGCTAAGTATGGAGCATCCATTTTGTTTTTGTATATGGTCTTTATAGTCTAATCTATTTAGGGATTTAAAAAGTTTCAGTTACTTGTCATTTGAACTCCAAATTATTGAGCCAGCCTATCAGTCCATCCTTAAGCCTCCTCTAAACAATTATAAGCAAAATTCTAGTTTTCTGTCCAATGAAAAGCATATCTTTTCTGTCCAGAGAGAAAAAAATAATTAAAAGCTGTTCATCAATCAAAGGTTTATAATCCAAAGTATTCCATCATCTCAATCAGTAATGCATGTTTCTTCTACAGGAAAATAGCATCACGACACAGCTCTAAAAGTCAGTTAGTATTTGTATTCGTAATCCAGGCAGGCCAGTTTTAAAATAGTTCATCATCTCTGCCAGACAGATAAGCAACCCAAGAGTTTTTTTCCTTTTTCCCAGCTTCAGTCTTCAAAAGTGAAAGTTTCCAAGGACAACAAAAGTCTTACCTAAGTCTGGGCCAAGTTTCTTTTAAGCATAATAGATTGTAGTGCCATGGTTCTCCACTAGATGTCATTCATGCCATCTGTCAGCTTTTTAAATCCAAACTTATATTGCAAGCTTTTCAAATCTTTTTTTCTAAAAAAAGTCTCAAAAGCTCTTTTAGTCCCCAAATTTCAAAGGTATATATATGTACTGATTCCAAATTAATCTTGTAATTTTCTCTGTTTTCCCCCAAGCAATTAGTTCACTGCTTTTCTTTTCCTGAGGGAATAGGGTGGAAATTCCCCTTCCCTCTCTCATCAGGGGGGGGGGAGGATTCTTTGCTTTGGGCAATTTTTTCCAGGAAAAAGTCTTAAAGTCATAAAGAGGATAAAATCTCACCCAGTTCCATCCACATTGCTCAAAAATTGCTCATTAGTGCTTATTTTCTCTGGTTGTCAGCAGCTCAGATCAAACGAAGGGCTGCTGCCCCTCTGCAATCAATGAGGGTCCCCTCCTTCTTCATCCCCTCTCCAAGGTGACATTTGACCCTTTTTAGGGTTCCCAGCGGGGCAAAATCGAACGTCGAATACAGAGCCCCATCCTCCTGCGCCCGTTACTCTGCGACACCTAACCGGAAATCTAAATTTACTTTCTCTATGTGTATCTCTGCCTTTGTCTCTATCTCTATCATTTTTGTCTCTATCTCTATCTTTATCTCTATCTCTACCTCTACTTCTGTCATCTCTATCTCATCTCTATCACTTCTTTTATTTATTTATTTATTTATTATTTGAATTTATATCCCGCCCTTCTCCTTGCGGACTCAGGGCGGCTGACAATCAATTAAAAAACACCACTAACAATCACAAGTTAAAATTAATTAAAATGAAATATTTAAATTGTCTAATTAAAAAGTAATTAAAAACCCCTCTAAAAAACCCCTCTTAAAAATTATCCTAGGCCAGTCCCGCTTGTTGGAACAGCCATGTCTATAGCATCTCTGTCTCTGTATCCCTATCGTCTCTGTCTCTATCATTTCTATTTATATCATCTCTATCATCTCTTTCTCTGTCTGTGTCATATATATCTATATTCTTCAAGTCAGTGTTGACTCCTGGCAGAAAGTAGTTTACTGTTACTTCCTTCCTAGGAGCCACTGCAGAGAGACTGACTAGACCAAGGACACCCAGCTGGCTTCATGACTTTTTTTCCTCTTAAAGTCAGTTTGGTCTTCCTAGCAACTGCTTGGACAAGTCCCTGCAGTTTCCTTAGAGCTGAGAGAAAACCACCCAGCTGGCTTCATATCTTAGGCAGGGATTAGCCTTAACCCCTACTCCAAACTGGCTCTACTTGTCTGTCTGTCTGTCTGTCTGTCTGTCTGTCTGTCTGTCTGTCTGTCTGTCTGTCTGTCTGTCTGTCTGTCTGTCTGTCTGTCTATCTGTCTATCTATCTATCTTCCACTATCTTCCTATCAATTATTTATAGTCATTTTCCACAACTTTTTCACTGATGTTGTAACTAGGCTGAGAAATAGAAAAAGATGCAAGATGTAGAGGTCAGGTTATATATTCTATTAATGATAAAATATATTTCATTCTGTGACAAACAGAAGCAAAACTGTGACAAACAGAAGCAAAACTGGTCTTGAACAATTTTCACTGCTTACATTAATAGCACTGTCAGAATAAGAATACCTGAAAAAGTGTACAAGAGTTATAAATAGATTTCATTTAAATAAAGCTCAATGATTACTTTAATAAACAATGTAAATAAAGCTCAATGATTACTTTAATAAATAATGTAAATAAATAGCAAATATTTAGCTGACGCTAAAATACTAATAATAACTTTCCCAAGCCTAGTGCCTTGCAAGTACAGGCTAAGAAAGGTTTAAAAATATTTATGCACTTGTTTTTACAGATATGGGTATATTTTGAAGGCTGGAAATCTAAAGAAATGAAGGAACAAACAAATAAACATAGCTCACTCATTAAAGCTATCATCCATAGCAACTTTCCTGATCTCCCAAAACTTTTGTGACATTCAAACAAAAATAATCATTTTTTTTATGGGACCCAAAGGTGTTGTTGAAAATATTGCAGTATCATTGTAGCTTGGCTTTTGTCTCTGAAGTATAATTTGCTCTCAATTTCCCAGGATGCAATTAAATTTGAGAAGAGTGAGTATAGATAGACCTGCAATGATGCCCTATTTCATTCAGAAGTATGCACAGCACAAGCTACAGTAGTTACTTACTGCAGTAGAGTCTACAAGTATTGTATAAAATATTATTGTAGATAAATATTTAAAATGGAAAGAGACAAAACTCCCAGCACAGGCCAATCGTACTACTCAGGTTCAAATTCTGTGTATATAAATATAAAACCCAAGCCATTTCCTCCTGGAAAAGGAAACATCAAATGAACTATCCCCAAGGACCATAGGCTATTACAGAAGAATGGAGTTTTAAAGAAATGAATTGGCTTGATAAATCTTCAGTCTATTTGCTCCTCTGAAGCATTTCAATGAAAAATTGTGGTCCTCCACTTCCAAACACTGGAGGGGAAGAGTTGTGTCACTTCATTGCAATTGACAAATGAATTCTTGTATTGTTTAGTGAAGCATCTGATTGAGGATTGGCCCTGACTCAAATCTCTAACAAGGCACAGCACGTCGATTCTTCAGAATGAAATACCTCAATGTGTCAAAGTGAAGAACTGTATCTAAGTCAGGTTGCTGTCTATATCTAGGCAACATGTCTCACTAAAGCAGACCAGTGCTGCTTCAAACATCCATAATGAATATGCATTTTAGGTATGTCTAGCTCTTTCATCTAAAATTCTTCTCACCCATGGGCCTCCGTTCTCTTTGGGGTTCTAAATTGTCTGGTCTTATTGCAGAAGTAGATATTTGGCATTCTACAAGCATTTCCTGGATATTGCCTTTTTTCCCCTCCCTTCTAAACTATTAATGCACATGTGCACATCGATGAAAAACTGTAAACTAGAAATTTTGATATGACTGTATCTTTATGATTATTCCAAGATCTGATTATATAAGAAAGTATTTACTTCTTATCAGAGTTTTGGAATGTTTTGCAATATCTTTGCTGAATGTTATCACAGCATTATATGAGTTCTGCTCTCTCTCTCTCTCTCTCTCTCTCTCTCTCTCTCTCTCTCTCTCTCTCTCTCTCTCTCTCTCTCTCTCTCTCTCTCTCTCTCTCTCTCTCTGTCTATAGATATCTAATAGTTATTTCATAAACAAAATCACCCAATATAAGATAATATGCCATTGTGAAAATGTAAC
>NW_015386562.1:769277-780980 GCF_001527695.2 Protobothrops mucrosquamatus | reverse complement strand
GTAGCTGGCAAGCGGCAGAGACGGAGCAGGCCAACCACCAGCTGGCCCAGCCCAAGGGAGGTAAGGCACCCGCCGGAAAAGGGGAAAAAAATGGCGGACAAAAAAAATGGTGGACAAAAAAAATGGCGGACAGCCTTGCTTGGCGACCCCCGTGAAATGGTCGATCGACCCCAAATGGGGTCCCGACCCACAGGTTGAGAATCACTGATCTAGGCTAAAGCCAGTGTTAATGACCTCATATCAGAAGAGGACTGGATAAACATGAAATCATGAAGGAATCTATGATCATTCAGAAATTGATATTTTACAAATCCTAGTATTGAAAAGAAGCATGTATGGATGAATGTTGGGAGTTTTGGTTCTGTAACATCTAAAGTCCCAGACATTGTTGCAGAGAAATACAGAAAATACTTTAAGGCTAGTGTGTAGCAACTGTTAGTAAGATATGATTTTAACTCAGGAAAATAGGAAAGCATAAGAAGATTCTGGTTCTAGTGTTCCTTGTGACTGATTCCTACTATGATCAATGTCCAAAGACTAACAGTTGTTTATGCCATAGATAACAACATCCCCAGAGCACATACATGTGATACACACATAAAATCACAGAGAGATTCCCCCCTTATGCACCCTTTGCTGGAAAAAGAAAAAAAATAAACTGCTAATTTATTGATTTGATGATTAGAAAAATTAGATTATGAAAAGAAGGAAATTATGTTACCTTAGAGAGACAGAGGATAAAATAAAAATGCACTTACAACTGGTATTAAGAAGCTGTGAAATATCTTCTTTATTATTATTTTTTATTTTTATTTTTCATTTTCTTATTGCTTTTTCCTATCAATTCAAAATGTGTATTATTTTTTATTCTTTCATAATAATGGTAAAAAATAAAATGTAGAGAGATACATAAACACGTATAAACTCATGCCCACAAACAGTCCACATTCTTTCAAAATAAGCTGAATTCTTACAGCATTTTTCAGCACTGGTTTTTGATTACTGATATTTCATCCCTACAATCATGCTGAACTAGACCAATTGCTAAGAATCTCTGTATTTGTGTATGTACATGTATATGCTATGCACAGACCACTATTTTACTCATGATGGTTTGCTTCTCCTAAGAGTCTGATTGGTCATATAACAAATGCAGTACAGTTTATTTATGCTTATAAAAACTTCTTTGGTCTTTTAAAGGTTGTTTGGTTTGTGATTTTTGCTTTTAAAAATGGTTATATAGAAAACATAGGAAACTTATCTGATGGATGGAAAGTCAGCTGTGGAGGATTAATGAATTCCAGAATCTCTGCAGTATGATAATATTTCAGCAGTCAAATGAATTGTAAAGAAAAGAACACAAATTTACAAAAAGAAGAATACTTCTCCTATATTGCAGATTTCAGCTAAGAAAACCCCAAACTTGAAAAAGGAAGGAAGGAAGGAAGGAAGGAAGGAAGGAAGGAAGGAAGGAAGGAAGGAAGGAAGGAAGGAAGGAAAGGACTGTAACATACATGTTGTGTTTTCACATCCTTAAACCAGCATATACAAGCCATCTGGCTTTCACTGTATGATATATTTGGTATTATCTGTATACATTCTTCAAATGATCATATTTTTTCATTTCCTCTAATGAACATTATTTCACCTTTCTAAAGTTAGTTTGATTAGCTACACTTGTGAGGGGTTATTTCTCCACGAGGCACCTGGGTCTAAGAGGCTGAGGCTGCCAGAGTTCATTCCTTTGCCACTTCAATGAATTTATGTGTCACGGTCTTTTGTTTTATCACCCCTGCAAAAGATGAGAGAAACACAAGTAACATCGCATTCACATTGATTATGGCTCGTCTGCTCTGTAGGATTTTGCCCTCAGCACATTAGCTTGTTCAGCTTTCAGCAGATCGATAAATAATGACTGAATTCCAACAGTTTCTGAATACAAGATGTGAAGTCATCAGCCTCTTCCTTTCCTTTTCCTCCTAATAATCTCTTCACCCCTTTCAGGAAAATCAATACACATTTCCATCAGCATTTAGAGTTTCAATAGGAAGTATTTTCTTCAATGCAAGTATTGTGTTAAGGAGCAAGGTGACTATTGGATCTCTAAAGTTCCGATTGCGCAGAATAGAAATTGCCACTGGAGCAACATTTTAATGTTTTGGTTCTTTTACAAATAGTTAAAAAAAAACCACTCTACTATTTTCTTTTCATGTCAATTTCCATTACACCAAACAATAGAAGCTAAAGAGCACAGCTATTTCTCAGGAGGATTGTCTCACAAATAATAATTGCTTATTAAACTGTTCTTCTTGGGGAAGATTGGAGCTGGTGATTACTTTGCAGCTCATTTCAAAAACAGCATACATAGTTACTATCTTTTGGGCTGTGGTTAGCTATTCCCTTGCATATTTGCTTTGGAAGAAAATAAAAAAACACTATAAACTCATTCAACAATCCTTAAAAGGACTAAAAGGATGATATGTAAAATGAGAGGTTATTTCTTTGTTCTTCTGCTGGATTTCAGAAGGAAAAAATATTCTCAGCAAATGACTAGAGGGAGAAACCAACAGTAAAAAACATAAAATACATAAATGTATAACAATTTATCTATCTACTGTGGGTTTCTATATCGGTAAAAATTGTGAAATTTATACAAAATTAACTCTCTCATACAGCTTAATTATAGTCATGTTTAGTTACTGCTAAATTCTAAGCAAGGTAACAAAAATGTGTCAAAGCATTGCTTGTAGTGAGACACAGAACACAACAAAGTAGACTTGGTGCAAATACTGTATAGTATCACCAGGCCATCACAATTTGAAATGAGATATATTAAATGACAGAAAAGCCAGCCATTCATATATTGCTTTTAGTTATACAGTTTTTCAAATGGAAAAAGTATACAAATGTGTTAAATAAATAATAATTATTGTTAAATTACCCCCCCCCAAAGGTAGGGAATCTACCTTGATATTCCAATCTTCCATATGAAGACAAAGTACTTCAATATAAGGTTGATATAGGACTGTTTTAATATCCTTCTAAACAGCCCACTGTATGCATACTGGAAATCAGAGCTAGTAGACCTGCTCTTTAGTCTGCTATCCCCCATTCATAATGAGAAGATTGAGATACTGTATTCTTATTCAATGACAGCTATCCAAAATTTCAAAAGCAGTAAAGAATTTTATATTCATACCTTTTATGAAAGATTAACTTTATTGGCTTTATTCCTAATATGGTGGTACCACGGTACTCATTGTTAATTTGTTCTGGGAGGTACAATGAGTATCAAAAATGATGAGTACCAAACAATTTTTCCCCATATGAAATAATGTAGAGAGTTACAAAGCAGTGACACTGAAAACTAAAGAGTGGAACTTCCAAAATCAATTTGTAACATTGTGCCTGACTTCACATTAAAATAATAAAAAGAAAGTCTGTGGAAATGGTAAAATTCCTTAAATGACAGCAAATGTTCAAAAATCTTTTGTAACTGATATGAAGTAATATAGAGATTTCTTACACTCAAATGATCCTGTCACTATTTATAAGCTAACTTATTAGTCTTGTGGTAAGGAAAGAAGTGTACTATATCTAATTGCTCATTTTGTACATGTGTGAAAATTTGGGATGCAATTAATCATGATCACAGGAATACTTATCAAAATGAAGCTTTTGAATCTTTCATAATTACATCCAAGATTGATACAATTTAAATGGGGAGATTTTAAATCAAGAAGAAAGTTCAGCTCAAGGTTCTTAACTTTTTTTTCTCTGAATCCAGACTGACTTTGGAAAAAAATTGCAAGTGAAGCAATAGATGATTCAGATCATACACATTTTCAAGTTTGACCATGCAATCAACCAATGAAATCAAAAGTAAAAAGGAATAATAAATGACAAGTACAACCTCAAAAGCAATTACTTTCAAAGATGTGAGATTTTAAGCTGGGAATTCATCTGGTGAACTCCAATGAACCACTTCTTTGAAGATTTCAGTCATTTTTCAAAAGTAGGAAAGGGGGCTGTAAGGTCAAGGTCTCTGATTGGTAGGCAATGTATAATTTATAGAACATTCAGATTGGCTCTACAAAATAGATTTCTACAGCTAAAGTTGTTTTCTCCAGAATAATGGTCAGCCCCAGGGGTAGCCACAAGGGAATGTATTAAAAAAAAATATCAAGATGACTTGTTGATCAGAGAGCCATTCTTTTAAATAAGTTATCATGAGTTGTCATGACCACTGTTTTGATTGTTTTGATCCCTTCTGAAGGTGGCCTCTGGTCAGAACCCTGTAATCACATTTTAACTTTTTAAAGTTTTCTACTGAACCAATAACACCCAGGAAAATAGAAAATGATTTCAGATGACACTAAAGATTATGGCTATAATTTATTAGATATTTTGAGAAGTATGCTTGCATCGAAGGGGATTGATGGGATTATTACTAAACAAGATGATCACAGAAACAGATCGATCCTAAGCATCAATATATCTATTTTACATTTAATGGGACGACTGCTGAAAACCATCTCCCATAGAGATCACATTATCACTACTATCATATAAAGTCTTTCCAGATCAGTGTTGAACAGGACATGCTGAATATAAATGTTGAAAGTACAGATGCATTGTATTTTATTCCTATGCAGACTGCCTTTATTGTTAATGTGAAATTTTGTTATCTAGTGACATCAACAAGGAAGTGAATCATGTCACCTTCATGGCATGAAGAGTCTTTTCAAGTTGAATCAAACATTTTGGGTGCCAAATATTTAGACCAGTGTTTCTCAACCTTGGCAACTTAAGAAGTGTGGATTTCTTGGCTGGCTGAGAAACTTCTGGGAGTTGAAGTTCATAAATCTTAGAGTTGCCAAGATTGAGAAACACTGATATAGACAGTTTCCACATAATATGTATAACATAAGCCTTGACCTCTGTTCACAAGGTGATTAGAATCATTTGGTCTGAGTACACCCATGTGAAAATAAAAATTGTCCTGGTTTGAATGTTTTATCCATATTTCAATAAGCTTCCACTGATTACCTAAACACTTACTTTAGCTGTTACCTATAAACGTCACCATGATCCAATTTTACAAGCTGTTCTGTCTACATATAATTTCTGTGTAAACCAATTAAATCAGTTCTTCTCAGTAGCATAGGCATAAAGGGATGTCTCATTTTCTGGCTGAACTTGCCTGGTCTTGAAAAATCTAAACATGAAATTCTAAGGCTATTATCTAGCTAGGGAAGACAAAATGCTGCAGAAGAAGGTTCTATTAAATCACTTATTTTCTGTTATTAAGAAAGTGTTGAACTCAAGCAGGTCTTCACTTTTCATAGAAATTGACTACTTTGATTCAGATAAATGGGGTAATTCTGATATACCATTCCTGTTTGCACTGAGCACTTGCACACAGAGGAGACCAATGGATCGTAATACTCTATTTATGTGTCATTTATATTTGCCATTTGGAACTAAACAAGACCCTCCAAATGCATTCTACTTTTTGACAGGCGAAACAAACAAGAAAAAGAGCTGCTGTTCCTTTCAGCTATTCTTTCCCTTTCAGATAACGTTCTCAGCTTTGCTCACTAGGAAATAAATTCTTATATTTGAGCATTTACATATCAATACTCTGTTACACCATCTGTTTAGAATGTTGCAATTAACACTGCTCACTTCAGCTGAGAAACCATTCTTTATTTCAGTTTTGTTCTCAGAGTCCTTAGATTGATTCTTGCCTTTGAATGATATGCAAAAAAGATTCATTTATGAATATCACAGGAAACACTTTTTAAATTTATTAAATTTATATCTTGCTTTTTATTTAGAAGCCTAAACATGTAGACCTCCTATGTCCTAGGTCCTATTGTGAGATAGGTTGTGCTGAGAGAGAATGACAGGTGCAAATCATCAAGTAACCTTCCAGGGTTGAAAGGTGTAACATCTTAAATGATACATTTGTTGTCCAAATTCTGGACCAGGATAACAATATATAATTATTTCTAGCTTGGTACAGCTTCAATTGCCATAAATAATTTCAGTCTAAATTCTCAACCCAATCAATACATTTGCAGACCACTTTCCAAAATGAGCTTTACAAAAGATTTTAGTGTAGTACATTTTATTTTATCATATGTAATTGAAATACATATATGTAAGCCCATGGAGTCATCTGCATGTGAGTTGGGTGGCTGTATAAATTTATTTAATAAACAAATAAAATTATATCAACAAAGTCCTTGTGTAACGTATATTAAATAATAGCTGTTTACTGTATGGTTAGTTACAAAATAGAGCTGGAAGGAACCTTGAAGATCTTCTAGTCCAATCACCTGCTCAAGCAGGAGATATACCATTTTAGAAAAATGATTGTCCAGTCTCCTTTAAAATTTCCAGTGATGAAGCACCTACAACAACTTCTGAAAGCAAGCTGTTCCACTGGTTAATTGTTCCCACTGTTCGGAAGTTTCTCCTTAATTCTAAGTTGCTTCTCTCCTTGATTAGTTTCCATCCATTGTTCTTGTCTTGCCTTCTGGTGCTTTGACTCCCCTCTTCTTTGTGGCAACCCTCAAATATTGAAACACTGCTATCATGTCACCCCCTAGTCTTCTTTTCTCTAGACTAGCCATATCCAATTCCTGCAACCAATCTTCATTCATTTTAGTGTTTAATACCAATCTTGCATGAAGCCCAGCATTTATAAGATTGTAAGTTGGCTTCTTATAACACTTCTCTTAGTATATTTCTTTCTCTACATATGTATTGTAATACTTTAATTATCATTTTTTATGAAAAAACCTTTCAAGAATAAAATGAATATTTACTATTATAATCTTTCATCTTTGGGAATTATTCCCAAGATAATTATATTGGCATTGAATGTATTTAAATTTCTATTAATTTTTTATAGTTATTGACCATGTTTATCTTAAAAGATGACAAATGGTAGCTAATGAAAAAAGTTGAACAAAAGTAGGCACAATAATCATGCATTTTAATGAATTGATGGAGGTAATTTAGCATAATAAAATATAGACAGAAGGATAAAGCAAAAAAAATCAGAGGTATAGTTTACTTCTAATGCAGAAAATATACAAATAATATTCCCTTGGGCCAGACAATTTTTTATTTTTATTTATTTATCCAATTTATATAGCTACCCATCTCACCAGAAGTGACTCTGCACAGTGCACAACAATCAATTTTTGTTATTTGAAGTGTACAAAGTATAGTCTTATCTTTCATCTTTCAAGCTCTGTGTTCATTATACAATGTTTACTGGGCTGCATAAACTATACACTGTTGGGTCTGAATTTTAGATTTAGTTATACCTTAAGCTATGGCAAAGCTGTAGGCTCTATTTGGCAAGGGCTAATAGGGAATAAGGATATATAACAGTTGAACGTGGTAAAACTGTCACCAAGATGCATAACAAATCTGTGTTGGGGATCACAAAGAATTTTCTTTGAATAGAAGGTACGAATGAATGCAGAAACAAAGCATATCTTAATTAATGAAGATCATGTGAACCATTTTGGGCAGTTTGATTCATGCAAATTTTCACATCTAATAAAAGTGTAAACAAAACAATGAGACATTTTGCAAAGATCTTTCAGACCATGAGGTCCTAAGCAATAACTTGCTTAGCATATGCCTAAAACCCTTCACCATCATTATTCAATTAGAAGAAGGACACAGGGCTGATCTATCCCTTCTGCCCACTTCATTTTGAGAAATGTGGATTCTTTGCATGTTCTGCGCAAGCCCGAAATTTTGTTTTACTAAGGCAAAGCAAAGCAGCATGGCTAATCCATTCCTTAAAACAAGGAGTTGCAAAAGACACTTCAAAGGAATGTTTCAGTTAAAACCCCATGGAAATGAAGCTCTGCCCATCTCTACAAAATGTTGTTCCCTTTTCCTAGTTAACAAAACTGGTGGAGCTGTGTTTTAGTAAAGGAGACAGAAAGGCTGAAAGGTGTCACTTCAGGGCACCCTTGTCGATGGCTTAGCTTCTTTTATGAATCTCACTAAATGGGGTTTATCCAATAAATAATTATTAAATACAGTATATTAGTGTGACGTCTGAGCTGTTTGAAAACTTGAAGTATCCCTCTAAGTATGCCCCGAGAATAAGAAAAATATAAAAATAAAAATATAACATAATAATAAATAACAATTTACTGCTCTTTCACAATATCTCAAGAGATATAGTTTTCTAATAATCTTTTCACAATTTTTTTATCCTTAGAAGAAAGAGAAATTTTAAAAGGCTGCTGAAGGAGCATCAATCCTGAAACATGTTATCCCGGTATCCCAGGTATCCCTATATATATAATAGTATTGCATAAAAATCAATGGTTGAATAGGAAATTAATTCATGTTTGCTTGTTAACTATAGTGGACACTTCCCCTATCCCACATGCTGTGCTTTTTAATCTTTAAAAAAATGATGACATGGTATGACTTCATTAAATCAATAAAAAAATCACCTTCTGATATCTTATTAGAATACACAAATTGCCTTTCACTAAGGTCACTGTGAGGACTCATTGAGTGAATAAGCTAATTATGTGAACAAAATTTAATATTTTGACATATAAACATGAGAAGTGCATAAAATTACAAATTGATCACATTAGCATTTTTGCCACCAGGATGCCAGGTGCATGGACCACCATTAATAAAGCTATCTGAAATATCAGAAATCAAACTGCATCTTTTCGCATTTATTGGAGAAAAGTTTCCCTCATTCCCAGTGAGACCAGTGTAGCACTTGGAGCAATGAATGAAAAATTAGTTAGACTTCAGGAAGGGATTCCATAAAATGTCTGGCAAATTAATGTTATAAATCCTAAGTCCTTTTTGAAATAAAGCAGTGCATAGCTCAGAAAATAATATCATAGTGATTAAGCCTTCTAATTCGCTTAATACTTATGCAGGGAAGCTTTGAACTATATATACTGCCTTAACTGCTAATAGGTTTGAAGTGTAACCATATATGTAATTTCTAATTACCTTTCCAAATATCTAATTAAAGTTATCTATCATTGCTAAGAGTAAAAAAGAGTTACGGTGAGTGACTTTTAGTTTGTGAATGACTAATAAAAAAAGGTGCAGAGTTAAATTGCAACAGTGGGCCCAAGATGCTTCTTTTTCTACTCCAATACTCTTTCTTATGGTTGTTTAGAAAAGGGGAGAGAAATATTTTATTTGTGGTACTGATTCCGAAACTTGTCCTTCAAGGCCAGATCATATCATGCATGGAAAAAAAGAAGGAACAAAGCTACAGGGAATGAGAAGAATCTCCAAGCATTTCTCAATAGGACAAATGCAGACTCTTTCTGGCCAGGGGTTCTGTCCCAGGCAGACTTAGATTCCAGTAACATTTGGCTCTCCTATTGCAGAGCTCTCTATCTTAAACAGATATTATGATCTGTTAAAACAGAAGGAAAAATGAAATATTTAAAATATATATCCCATTTCATCTACAAGCTATAATGCTCTTCATTTTCAGAACTGTATCTCCCCATCATATGTTTGTCTGACTATTAACTATGGATAGTTTTGTGTATTCCGTTCGTTGGCAATTGACAAAGAAACATGGTGAAGCAACAAATTCTTTATTAACCTTCTCCTACAACCAAGCAAGCTGCAAAAGGCACACAGGCCTTTTTATAGGGCCTGAGACCCAGACAGTGTTAACCAGTAGGAACTGACCATTTTCGCACCTTGCGCATGCGCACAAGGCTGGCGCCGCTCTGTCTGGCCCCGGGCAGCTTTTGGTTTGCAACAGTTCTGAGCTTGCTTTTCTGCTCTAGCAGGCTCAGGACACAACAGATAGGGTCATGTTATTTGAGACTGTCAACTCCTATGCTTGCTGTCCAACCAATATATACTGGCAAAGATGACACACTCTGGCTTCCTTGATTTAAGTGTGCAATCTGTTAGGACCCAGGAAATGTGCCTTGTATTTCTATGGTCCCTGCTCTCCAGAATGAGATTCCCCTTGCAATCCATTGGCTCCCATCCTGTTAGTATTCCATAAGATCCTGAAGACCTGATTATTCTCCCAGGCTTTCAGATGAAATGGATAGTTGTTTGTTTGTTTACTTTGATTTCAAGTCAGCCTTGCCTCCTAGCAACTTCCTGGACAAGTCCCCACAATTTTCTTGGCAAGTTTTTTTAGAAGTAGCTTGCCATTGCGTCCTTCCTAGGACTGATCCAATGTCACCCAGTTGACTTTGTGCCTAAAATGGGACTAGAATTCACACTTTCCCAGTTTCTAGTGTCTTAACTGCTACGCCAAACTCACTGTCTTACATATCAGCACATGTTCTTAATAGTATGATCTAATTTCCACAGATTTATTGCTTTTAATTATGACAGTTGGTAGAGTTTTTTTAAAAAAACAAAACAAAAAAAACTGCTTCAGACTGTCATAACACAGTAGTAATAAATTTTGTTACAGTGAACTGTGGCTTTACAGAATGTGAATATCAAGGTAGATAGAAAAGTATAAATAATGAAATGGGATATATATTTTAAAGACATTGTACAAGGTGAAAAAAGTATTTTGTTTAATTTAATATTAATGTACTGCTGTGTTATATAATGAAATATTTAGGATGCATTTAACAGCCTATATAATATGACTGAATATTTTTAATATTTCCAGAAAAAAATAAAAATAAAAAGTAGATTTGAATATCAGTTGAACAGTGATCATAATAATTTAAACAGAAACCTATGTCTAGGACGCGGCATTAGAACGGTGAGGGAGGAGGTTGGGGGGTTAAGGGAGGGTGGTGTGATCAGTACGGTCAGTGGGAGGGGCAGATATGGCGGGAGCAGAGGAACCATATCGGGTTTTGGGAGCACGCACACGCTGTTTACAAGCTTGTGGGTGCTCCGGTCCTCAGGGCTCTACTCGGTCTCCAGGGATCTTAGATCCTCGGGCCCGGGATCACCGGCTGATGTTATGCAATGCCAGGTCAGTGGTAAACAAAGCCCTCCTCATTCAAGATCTTATTCAAGAGGGGGGTGCGGACCTGGCAGGTATCACCGAGACCTGGCTGGGCACGGAAGGGGGAGTGCCCCTCATGGACATTTGCCCACCGGGTTTCCAGGTATTCCATCAGCCAAGGACCCGGGGTAGGGGCGGTGGGGTAGCGGTCATTATAAGGGAGAACCTATGTCCGAGGGAGACCACTGTGCCTCAGATAGACGGTGGAGAGTCCCTCCTTGTGAAGTGGGGGGAGGGGGTTCAAGTGGGCCTGTTGATTATATACCTGGCTCCCTGCTATGTATCAATGGCCCTGCCTGAGTTGGCCGACGTAATAGCCGGGGTGGCAGTTGAGACTCCCAGACTTATAATCATGGGGGATTTCAATCTGCCATCGGCGGGCGAAACGTCGGCGGCGGCGGCTCGGGAGTTCTTGGCCTCCATGACGGCCTTGGACTTGACCCAATTAGTTCATGCCCCGACTCACACAGGAGGACACACACTAGATCTAATTTTTGTCTCTGGCCAGTGGCAGAATGATCTGGAAATGGGGGAGGTAGTTGTAGAGCCCCTGTCATGGTCAGATCATTCACTCCTCAGGATGGACTTCCGGACCGCCCCCCCGCCGCAGGGAGGAGGAACCGCTTAGATGGTTCCGCCCCAGGCGCCTGATGGACCCAGAGAGGTTC
>NW_015386562.1:755619-767559 GCF_001527695.2 Protobothrops mucrosquamatus | reverse complement strand
CCCTGAGTCCACTAGGAGAAGGGCGGGGTATAAATGTGATTAAAGTTAAAGTTAAAGTTAAAAGTAGGCTGGGGAAATATTGGACCTTCTGATTAAGCAGATGGATGAGAACAGAAAATTTCAGATGAATTTCATAGAAGTGACTAAACAATGACAAATAGAAGTGAGCAGGACTAGAATAGTACTGTAATTGTATATCACTAAAAATCTCATCTGTTTTAGTGTCATATGTAAAGTATAATTTAAACCTTTGGAGTTAAATAAATTTATTTTTTGGGGAAAAGGTTTTATAAACATTTTTCATTCATTTGTCATTTGTTCTGCATCTTTCCCCTAATTTGTTAAATATAAATTTTCTTTATTACACAGTTTGTAATGACATTTAATGCCTGAAGCCAGGATTTGTTTATTTCTTTGTGGATTATTTGGTCATATAAATTTCCTTAAGTAACTCCTTTAAAAAAGCCCAAATACACTTTAATATACAACTTTCAAGTGATTTGTTTGTATCAGTTCTTTTTTAATTCAAAGAACTGATACTAATGGATTCTATTCATTGCTACTATTTTTGCCATGCTGAATCTGTTTTGCTATTATTTACAAATTCGCCATGGCAGATTTCTTTTAAAAATATATATTCTTATTTTGGCATGGTTGTCTCAGTGGGAAATGCCAAGTCATAGCTAGAGAATCAGCACACAGCAAAAAGAAAGCAATACTGATCCTCTGAGCTGATACTACAGTGAATGCACCAAGATATTCCTGATGCTTACTAATTTAATTTACTGTATGTCGAAACCGAGCAGAATAAAAGTGACAAATTTATAAGAGGAAAAGCTCAGAACAGAACAGGGTAAAACATTTCCAGATATGGCTGGAAAGGTTAATAATTGAAATCCTGCATAAATATTACCACGTTTTGATATTGAGAGATACCTTTCTAAACCATATGCTGCAAGAGTTTCAGGACTTCTGTGGCTTATATGCATGATGACAATAATCATGATGTTGATATCTTACTTTCTATTGGTCAGGAGTCCTCAAACCCTGGGCCATGGATTTGTACCAGTCAATGACCCATTAAGAACCGGGCCATGCAAAACTTCACCTGCACATGCGAGATATCTAGGTAGCATGCAAAACCACGTCTCCATGGTCCGTGATTTTTTTCCCCCCGGAACCAGTCCCTGGTGCCCAAAAGGTTGGGGACTGGTGTTATAGGGCATTAAAAAGAGCAATTCATACATCAACTATTGAGAGTAAAAGAGATGACCTTGTCAGAAGTGCGCAAGAATCTTTACCGAGACACAAAGGGGCTGATACTTTTTTTTAAGTACTGGGAAACAATAATATTCAGAAGTGGCTCAGGCTAAGACCTCCTTTGTTCACTGGGTATAAGAAGAAGGGAAGGATAGCACAATTAGATGTGCAATCTTATATTATAAGCTGTTTCAACAAAGTCTAATTTTAGTATTGCTGTGGAATTGATTGTCTGGTCTATCGAGTGAGTTTGATATCACTTTAGTGGTGAATAATGTATGGGGAACAAAATGAGCATTCTGACCTCAATAATTAACTGTATCAAACAGACAGAAATAATCCAGTAAATATTTCTGGGATAACAGACCTCACAGTTTTCAGTAGGAGAAGCTTCATGCTAAGTTTCCTTTGATGAGGTTTTGATTCAAGAAGCCTTTCAAAGCATTTCAATGAAACAAGCAGTCTCATTTCCAAATGTCAGAGAGGAATGGTTGCATGATATTTCTTTTACCAACAAGTAAGATTTGTGTGCACACACAGAGAATGCACAGAAGGCCCATAATTGCAGTGACTAATAATTATGGATCAGCACTGCTCTCCCACCCCACTCCCAATGCTTCAACAGGACTGAATAGTTTGATGTATCAAAGGATGAAAGCTGTTATGGGAAAGCATACTGTGCCATAGTACCATACTGAAACATAGCAGCACTTCTTTGCACATCCCTCCTAAGTAGGTGTATGGTTATGTAATTGAAAGACCACTACCCTTGCATTTATGCCATTTTGCCTCTACTAGAGTTTTTATCATTTCTGTATTTCCATCCACCTTGTTCTGGTTGTCCTCTCCTTTTTTTTCCTTCCACATATCTCAATATTAGAGCCTTTTCCAGAAAGGTCTTCACATTATTGTGAAATATAATTCTGAATATATTCTGAAATATAATTTCAGCCTGGATATTTATGCGTCAAGTGAGAATTTCTTCAATGATCCATGTATTTGTTTCCTTGGCTCTCCGTGGTATTCTCAGGAGCATCCTCTAATACTACAGCATCAATATTCTTTCTATTATGCTTCTCCAAAGTTCAAAATTCAATTTTCATTTCCATAGTGCGTCACAGGGAACATCACTGGTTGTACTATTCTGATTTTGTAGAGTTGCTTGGGAATTCTGGGAATTGAAGTCCACACATATTAAAGTTTCTAAGGTTGGGAAACACTAGTATAGACACATCATGGCATCTGAATATCTTTTCCAAGGCTTTCATTGCTCTCCTACCAAGTGATGATATGTGGTGTAATTCTTACTTGCTGGTTTCTTTACTGTTGATGGTTGATCCTAAAAAAACAGAATTTATACTGAAGATACTTAGGCATCTTCTTTGCCAAGAGTAATCTAAAACCTTGGTAGAAAGCATGGTTTCAGTTTGAACTCTTCTCAATTTCTGATAAACTTAAAATGCCAACTGGATTTCATTGGTCATATCTCTCTAGGTTCTTTTGTTATTATCAATAAACTGTTCTTTCATCTGCTTACAGAGAGTAGGATTTAGGAGTTTGATGTTCTAAAATTTAGACTAGTCTCTACATTCCACTATGTGTAAGATATACATGATCAACTACAACCAGAGGTGGTAAAGATTGAGCCTCTAGTTATTAAAATTATTTTGTTTTTCTTGTCTCTGATTCAATTGTTCACATGTCGCTCTTATCAATAACAATGCTGGTAATTTATTGTCCAAAATAGAATTATTTCTATAAAGACCCAAGTAATAAATAAAGCCATCCACACTGACTTTTTAAAGATTCCCTTCATATAGTCTTTTATAAAAACACAGAGTGAGCATAATATGAACTGAAACTAGTATGCACAAAGTCTCAACCCTTCAAATATTCAAACATCAGGGATTCCATGTGTTGTGAAGAGAGGTTTAAAATGTAAAACCACAATTTGTCTAAATAATTTCCAAACCAACTTCATCAAATTTAGAATGATAATCTACCATTATGAAATGGTTTTTAGGTAAAATTTAATATCAATATCTAGCTTTTGCAAAACTACTTGGCTTGTTATAGTTACAGTTGCCAAAAGTCTGTCAATTGTTTTTATCTGAGTATTTATACCTGGCCCAAAGACAACATCTTCAGATCTTGTCAAATCTCAATTCAATACCTAAATGACCTCATTTATTATTTCAAGATGTGAACGCTTAACTTTTCAGATAATATCATTCTTTCATTTTTAAAAGTAAATTTGCATTTGTATTCTTTAAACATTGTAAGGTCTTAAAATTCGATGAAGCATCTTTAAATACTTTAAATTCTCTTTGCAGATATATGCAAATCAGATGTCATATCATTATCTCTCCCTTTGGAAAAAAATGTAGGACAGATTTTGTAATTTATTTTCCCCTTTTAAAGACTTACTAGTTCTGATGAACTTGGCATATATCCTGTTTCCCTGAAAATAAGACCCTGACGTGAGCAGCAACACAGGTGCGACACTCCATATGGCATCCTGCTGCGAGCGGCCACAGAAGAAATCAGCCAGCAGCGCAACAGGTGTCAGGGCATGGGAGGCCTGGCTGCTGTGGTCCTGAGGTAAGTGGGTGTGGGACGCATGAGGCAGCTCCACCCCCCATCCCCACCCTAGCTTGATTTTTACGGGTGTGCTTTGCCCCACTTCATACAACCAGACAGTGGGAAGGAGTGGGTGGGGTCTTAACTAGGGCTTATTTTGGGGGTAGGGCTTATATTAGGTGTAAAAATCAAGCTAGGGCTCATTTTTGCGATACGTCTTATTTTGGGAAAACACGGTAGTTGTTCTTTTTTAAAAAAAATTACTTGAATAATTTTTTTCTTTTTGTTTTGTGTGAGGTGAATTGTTCATCTTTTGCTTATGTTTAAACATGGATTAATAATTATTTAAAATAAATTTAAAAAAAGAAAAAGGAAAAAAATGTCATGATATATACTGCAACATCAGAACAATCCACACATAATTGATACTACCTAAGAAACTCCAGATAAGGCATCTGTGATTATCAATTCCTTCCTATACTATAAAACTACTCATAATTGTTATTTTTGCAAAGTTCCAAATGCTCATGTTCTAAACATTTGATTTAAACCGTTTTTTTCCAGTAATGTGTTGCTGAAATCTTGTATACCCAAAACAATAGCTAATGCTTTTTTGCTGTGCATTAATCATGACTTTAGACTTACATGTCTTTGGAAATCCTTCTTTTGGCAATAGTGCACCTAAACTAGATGCCTTAACATCCCCCAACACCACCATTGTTTTTATTGTATTAGTTTAATACTGTTACTAAAAATGCTTTCAAATTACTTAATGGACTTTTGTGTATAGCCACGGTCTGAAATTCCATATGCTGAAACAGCAATTCCCTTAAAGGACTTGTTACAGTAGCCGTTCCTGGAACAAATTGTGTCAAATAATTAGACATATCTAAAAGCTGCTGAAGTTTAGTTTTATTCTATGGGCTTGGTGTGTTAACAATCGTTTCAGTCTTTGTGTCATCAGTTGACCTTACCATCTGACATTAGTATATGAATGAAATATTTTTGCACATTTGTTTACTAATTTTCAAAATAATTAAATCCATTCAACTTCTACACCCTCCTTTTTAATCAGTCCAATAAAAAAATAGCCTGAAACAATCTAATGGAATGCATGTGGTGTTTTAGTGTATTTTTTGTTATTAGTACAATACATTTTAAAAAAATATATATTTAGCCTTTCATATTTTCATATTCTCTTTTAACAGTAGGACTTTTTTCTTTAAGTTGAGACATTTCTGCTTCCAGTCTTTGATTGTTGGCATTACAACTGTTGGCTGGGATTTAACTTTTTCAGAGGCTTCCATTTCATTCCTCCAAATATCAATTTCCTTATCAGCATTTGCAAAGTCTTTTAATGGAATTGCAAATATCTCTTCAGTTCCACAAACAACAACAGTGTTACAGTGATAAACGATTTATCTTGGCCTTACTGTTTCTGATCTTATTCCACATATTATACAGTCCTTAATTAAAATGTCACATAAATGTCTAAAGTCACAAGAGTGCACTAAAAGTTTTAACTCTGTTATCTGTTATACAGTAACTCTAGTCCTTCTAGGGGTGACATGATAGCAGAATTCCAGTATTTGAGGGGCTGCCACAAAGAAGAAGGGTTCAACTTATTTTCCAAAGCATCAGAAAGCAAGACAAGAAACAATGGATGGAAACTAATTAAGAAGAGAAACAACTTGGAATTAATTAATTAATTAATTAAAACTTCCTAACAGTGAGAACAATTAACTAGTGGAATGGCTTGCCCTCAGACTATGTGAGTACTTTATCGCTGAAGGTCTTTAAGAAGAGACTGGACAGCTACTTGTCTGAAATGGTATAGGGCAGACATGTCAAACATAAGGCCTGCGGACCGGATGCGGACCATGAAGTGGTTTCATGTGGCCCATGAAGCCATCCTGGAAACAGTGAGGGAACGGCCCCCTCTGCCTTGGCCCTGGCCCAGGCCAGCTGGGAGCCAATGTACAATTTTGCGTTGGCCATCTATGCTGAAACACATTCAATCTTAGCTCCATAAGCCCTCCCCTGCATGGCCTGAGAGGAACAGTGAGGCTCCTCCAGTGGATCATGCCTCGGCACTTGCCCTGATCCCACCCCCTTCTGCCAGTGACCCTCAGATCTATCCCACTCCTGCCCAGGCCCCACAGGCACCCTTGACATGAACGATGTAGAGCTGGCCACATCCACTCCATCCACACCCACCCAGTAGGCCGCACCCACCCTGGCCCCACCCACCTGCCCCCCTGAGGGCAACCACAATGCTGATGCAGCCCTCAATGAAATTGAGTTTGACACCCGTGGTATAGGGACTTCTGCTTAAGCAGGGGATTGGACTAGAAGACCTCTGAGGTCCTTTCCAGCTCTATTCTGATTGATTGATTTAGGCATGATATCAACACTTTCTCTTTGACTCTTAGTAAAAGATATATGCTTATTTTTTGGGATACGCCATAACCATTTCACATTTCTCAAACTATCCCAAATCATCCCTTCTGTTTCTCAAATTCCTCTTTAAATTAGAATGTATCACTACTTCTGTTGCTTCCTCCCCCATAACACTACACCAACCAAAGCTGCTTGCAATTTCTCATTCTTTTTAATGGCTCCGTTCACTACATCAGGCTTATGTTTCCATATTTTCCAGTTTTTCAACATATTTCCAAACAACCTTAAATTGTTTAAAGGCTGTACTGATAAATTACCATTCAGACCTTCAGCTGAATTTTAACACAATGTTGTGTTATCACAACATAAAAGAGAAACAAAAACCCCAAATACACTGTTAAGCTTTACGGGTAGGTTGAAGATTATATTAGAAATAGAAAGCTACTCTCAAATGTGTATTGCTCTATATATTCGCTCATTACATTATTTTTACAAGTAATCCAATATATTACAACTCAAAACAGCATGTAAGTCTTCCAGAATTCAGGAAAAACATTCAACACCCACAGAAATCCTTGTCCAATAATTAACTCGCTGAGGTTGCATAGGTTTATTTCCATTTGAACATGTTAAATGTATGCCAGATTCTTTACAAAGCTTTTTTTCCTAGAGGCTTAATCTCCATTTTGAATGCTCCTAATCCTTGTTTCTTTGTCTATATAGGCTCTTTCAATTCTAACTCTTTTCTTTGAGCCGAACACCATCCAGGTTACTCTCATTGCTGAGTGCTTAAATAAAATAAAAATCATTTACTTTATTAAGCCATCTTTTCAGGACTGGTTATTTCAGAAGAATTATAACCTTAACCTCTGGACAACTGTTTGTTGGTTGCAAAGCTTAGAACACCCTTGTGCTTTGGGCCTTTCTCCTGGTTGAGGGGAGAAATGAAGGTTGAAATCCCGGTTGGGAGGATGGAGCCAGCCGGATGGGATGGTGACACAGAAGCCCCTAAAACAGAGACTGGTACTTCACTTTACTTTTTCCCAGACAAGTGGAAGGAACATGCATGCAAATTCATGCAAAGTCAGATGTGATTAATATCTAAAATACCCATGCAGGGTATGATTACAGGTATTTTAGCAATTAGAATATAGATGTTTTGTATTTACTCCTATATGCTGAAAAGCATCTCTTTCTAAAGATTTGCACAAATAATTAGTGTGTGGTTCTTATTCTGTTAAAACAATTGTTTTCTGCCTTAAAGAGTATTTATGATCTTTTTCATTTTGATAGAAAACAGAGTAAAATTACTTCCATAAATAAAGTTAGAATAAATGCATATGTATGCATATGCAGATAAGTTATTTTACATCAATGAATCCATCTCTGCATACACAAAATCTGTTGTCTTTATTATTGTGAGTTGTCAGATTCAGTGTTCCATCAAAGCAGTATTTTTCTGCCAAACCCCCACATTAACACATCATACTCTTGATATATAGGATAAATAAATTAGAACATTCATTCTGAGAAAGCATATAATTTCATTCCCAATAGCAAAAACAAACTTTTTTTTAAAAAAAAAATCACCCCTTTATTCCTCCTGCTAGAACATCCAAGCCAAAATTTCTTTGTATTTTGCCTTTATTATTTTCAAAAATAATTCAGGACATATCCAGACATACCTTCCTCCTTCTATTTTCCCCAGAACAACAACCCTGCAAAATGAGTTGTGCTGAGAGAAAGTGACTGGCCCATCTGGAAGAATGCATTATAATATAAAATAATTCTTATTTATCTATTTATTATTTACTTATTGAATTTGTATAGCCAGCCATCTCATTTGCATATGTCTCTGGGTGGCATACACAATTAAATCACAAACTAACAATCAACATAATTCAACAATTAAGACTCATTAAAAACAGTTAAAAATATTATTCACCTTCTATTTTGGTCTCAATATCTTATATCAGAGGTTCCCGATATTTTTAAGTGAATGAGTAAAATGTCTCATCACAAAATTTGTCAGATGACACACTGGAGAAAGTCTTCCTTACTTTCCCCTCTAATTCTCTAAGTTTCTCTCCGAACCTTAGATTCATGGCTTTTGTGGCTAAGAAGGGACTAGAACTCAAGGTCTTCTAATGATATACACAGGTAGTCCTCGACTTGCGACCACAATTGAGCCCAAAATTTCTAACTGAGACATTTGTTAAGTGAATTTTGCCCCAATTTACAACCTTTCTTGCCACCATTGTTAAGTGAATCACTCTGATTGTTAAGTTAGTAATACGATTATTAAATGAATTTGGCTTCCCCATTGACTTTGCTTGCCAGAAGGTCACAAAAGGTGATCACATGAACCCGGGACCTTGCAACTGTCATAAATATGAATCAGTTGCCAAATCTCTGAATTTTGATCATGTGAGCATGGGGATGCTGCAATGGTAGTTAAGTGTGAAAAATGGCCATAAGTCACTTTTTCAGTGTTGTTGTAACTTTGAATGGTCACTAAATGAACTGTTGTAAGTCGAGGACTACCTGTATTGCAAAAGAAATATTCGAGACTGATTGTATTCTATATGCAGTCTCTTAAGGTCTTTAAAACAGCATTAGAAATCAAGTATTAATTCCTTGTTAGTCCAAGCATTCCATAAAACACCTTCCCTACTATTTTTAAATAGGGTTACATCACAGAATCAATTTCTCGTGTGATTTGCATTGAAAACATAACTGTTTTTCCATTAACCTGGCAGCTTTAATGTAGATGTAAATCTGGTAGGTTGAATATGCCATCACAATAACATAATTACACTTTTGCCAAGGACATTTAAGGACTTCCTATGTCTTAAAAATGTTGACGTATCTTAAAGCACATTGCAATAGACTCATCTGGACATAACCAAAGCTTAAGTTAATACAAAGATCATAGCAGATGGTACATGATGGAAAAAAGTTCTAATTACCCTAGCCAAATAGACTCCTACAGATAGGGCACATATTTAGCCAGAACTTTTGCCCCAGTTATCCAACAGGATAATGGTCAATGATAGCCACCAGGAGGTTCAGATGAATAATAGAACTGCCCTTCCTTTTCCTGTCCCCTGCATAAGACATCTGTCTGATTAAGATTATTTTCATTGTGTTCAAGCTGAAAGTAAAATTGGAGTGAACAGCAGTACTGTAAAAAGTGTTGTTGTTTTTTAAATAATGTATTGTATTCAGTCAATCTGATTGCTGCTTTTCTGTTATTTTTATGTAGTGAACAAATTCTATACAGCCAAGCAATTCTCACATATTTATTTCAGCAGAAAGACAAGGATGCAAACATCAAGTCCTAAGCCTTAGTCCAATTAAAAATATGAAATTACAAACAATGTCAGATAGAATGTTTACATGTCAGCTTACAAAAGCATATGTTCATATTTTGAAGACCTTGCTAAATTTTATTTTTTTAAAAAGTATAGTATAGCAACAAGTGTTTATTCAAATCAAATTGTTTTAACTGAAACTCTAGGCAGATTCCTTTCAGGTTCTTTTTTTTCTTTTTACGAAGCGCTACTGATTTATAAAAACACAATGCAAAATAAGGTATGTAGAAAAGGTCACAACAAAAAAAAAACAAAGTTTCAGAAACTTGAAATGTCAAAAAACATGACAGCTAATAAGGAACATTTTTTGAAAGCTTAAACTCCATCTGAAAAGAAATACTACTGAACTCTGTGGAGCTAATTTCTAAATAAAACATGTGTGATATGATGATAAACCAGCTTCCCAAAATCCATTCTAGACAGATTGAGATTATAATTCCTATGTGATATTCATGGAACTCACTTTACTTGCTTATTGAATGAAGTCCTTTTCTGGGTTTATATTGGCCCAATAATTAATAAAATACACCATGACATAGTAAGCCATAAAAAAATCTAAAATGGTTAAGCTAACCAAGCTTTGCATACTAAAGGAAATTTCTAAACTTGTAGTTGACCTTATTATACATACTGGATGAGCACTATCTCTATTTTCTAGTCTGCAGTCTATTAGCATCCTTACTTGAAATTCTAGCTCCAATGCTAACACATCTGGGATCCTGACACCAGGGTTGACAGAGATTGTAGTGGTTGCTGACTATTTTCTGGACAGGGTGTTCTGGAACATACAGTAAGGCTTGAATGTCAGTAACCTGACTGTAGCAATTAATCATACACTTTTAAGCTGTAGCCTACACAGAAAATTTTGCTTATACTTAGTAACTTTTAACTTTATTCACTTATTCACTTTAAGCTTTATGTTCCATTTTAGGCTTAAACTTGAAAAATTTTCATTCTGAGCACTTAACCAGTTCATATGAGATTTGAGATTATTTTTTTCAAATACATTGAAATGGATTCTAAAATATTCCAACAGTAAAAAGAAAATAGAGGACCTTCTCTAGATTACTAAAATTAATCAATATTAAACTGCTTTAAGTTGTTTATGAAATGCTAGTCAGAGAGAGACAGAAAGAGAGAGACCGTGGAACTCTTTTTATGAAAACTTTAAAAAGTTATAACTAAGTTTTATTCCAGACTTTTAGCATTGTCTTGTCAGAAGTCCAACCACTGCATTTTATACTATAGTACATCAACCACCTAATGTTAAATTGTCATGGCCTTTTAAGCCTCAACTTTCCACTGGGTTATTCTTCATGTTAGTCTTGATTAATATCTACAGAAATTGTACAAGTGTTAATATTATTAACATCTGTATTTCCAGTAACTAGGGAGTGTGGGAAAATTATTTTGAATAATATCCAATTTAGTTTGCACTCAGCACCCTCCCAGTCAATCTCAGTATTCAGCTCAGAACAAGTACATACGCTATTCAGTGTGTGTGTGTAGCTATATGTGTATGAAGCAGTCCCAAAAAAATTAAACCATAAATAAATCAAAATGACCAATTAAAGGGAAACCATATATTGCAATAAATATTTTATATTCTAGTATCAGATTCTTATACAAATATTAGTAGACCGATATAACTATTCTTGGAAGAACATGGATGTGTTAGGTCTTCTACCCAACTACTTTACCCATCCATTGTAGGATAGAGGGTTTTTTTTTTTAATTCTTCCATTATTGTTAAGAATCCTCCAGTATTCTGCCTACAACTCTTTTCATTGGTAATGCTTTTCATGTCTGGAAGACACCTCAGAAGTCAAGAAGGATGGCAAATCTGCAATCAAGGGGGTTAGTGGTGGACCAAATTCCTCACATATTCAGTTTTTATGTTATTATTAGCAGCAATATGCATTGAGCACTAAGTCTTAGGCTTCTAGTCCTTGTTTTTCTTTAACAGTACTTACTTTCTATCTTTAACTAGGCTAAGAATCTTACCCTAAAGAAACACCATGAGATGAGATGTACTCCAAACTGTTGAGGCATAACTAAAGTCATCCCAACAGGCTGCTCTGGAAAAAAGCAGACCATCTGCTGTATGTGGTCTCTTGCACATAAAACAATCAAGCTTCACTAGGTGGTTACACACCTTAAAACAGGGGTGTCCAAACTTTTTTCAAAGAGGGCCAGATTGGATGAAGTGAACGTGATGGAGGGCCGAACATTTTTCCGAACATTCTTTGAACCATTACAATTAAATGCAAATGAATTATTTTATGCCTCTTTCCTCTCCCTCTCTTTCCTCTCTCTCTCTCTCTCT
>NW_015386562.1:748186-754042 GCF_001527695.2 Protobothrops mucrosquamatus | reverse complement strand
ACTTCCGGGAGGGGCGGGTCCCAACTGCCGGGACACTTATAACCACAGGGCAATGGTGGCGGGGTAACAGGGCGCAGGGCCAATGAGGAGCCCTGCGAGGGGGCAAGTCCCATGAGAGAGAGAGAGAGAGAGAGAGACAGAAGTGCAAGTGCAAGTGCCTCTGTCTCTGTCTCTGTCTCTCTCTCTCTCTCTCTCTCTCATGGGACTTGCCGGAGGGCCGTGGGAGGGCCGCATTTATATAGAGCAGGGAGGGCTGCTCGAGGGCCGGATTAAACCGGGCCGCGGGCCACAAATGGCCCGCGGGCCGGACTTTGGACATGTCTGCCTTAAAACAAGAAATAAGTCCACTTGCATTAAGAGAGAAGAAAACTTTGAAAAAAATAACTTTCCCCCTTTTGTTTCAACAATGTCACTGCACTGATTTGGTAGCCATAAAGGTCTCCTGTGCCATTTAGCACAGTAAGCTACATGGGTGATCCTCAGTTCATGGCCTTACTTTAGCTTAATTAATCTGGTTTTCTACTATTATAGCATTTGGATTTGTTTTATGTTTCAGCTTTAAATCATGTCTGTCTGTCTGTCTGTCTGTCTGTCTGTCTGTCTGTCTGTCTGTCTGTCTGTCTATCTTTCTATCTATCTATCTATCTATCTATCTATCTATCTATCTATCTATCTATCTATCTATCTATCTATCTATCTATCTATCTATCTATCTAATATTTTGGCCACCAAATGAGAGGAGAAGACTCATTGCAAAAATTACTGAGGTTGGGAAAACCAAAAGGAGAAGGAGAAGGAATAGGATAAGATGGTTAGATGGTTGTCTCTGGTAACTCTTCAAATATTTAGGTTTATTTAAGGAAGTTATGCATGCTGGCATATTTCAGCCATTAAGAATAGTCAGATAATTTTCTAGGTTGAATTTTGAATATATATAGTAAATAAATCAACAACAACTAAGTAAACTTCATAATATAGATATCAAAGTATATAATATATATGAATATCACAATCTGGTAACTGCATCTTAACAGTAGAGAAATGGACCAATTTTTGGTGGGCATTTTTGAGAACTCCTTTGTAAATTGTTATATGCTCATTTATTTTTTGCATCTGTTTTAAAACTGCAAGCATGTGTGCTCTGTTTTAATAAGTTTACCAAGTTTTTAGGAACTGTAAAGGACTGTAAAACAACAACAACTTCTCAGGAGTCTCTGGTTGTCCACCCCTGATTCTGACCACTCGCCAGCATTATTATGGCATATAAAATGTGTATTGGGCTTTAAACATCATGAAAGTATACTGACTGATCTTTGTGATCCTAAGCTTGTACATACAGAGAATGCTAATTAGGTTCAGTGGAATTTACTTTTTAGTAATGATGGCAGTTGTATTCAACAGCATATACCCCTTAGAACACGAGTGTCAAACTTGCCACATCAGGGGATGTGTCGTGACAGATTGCAACATTTTTTGCATTGCCGGAACTAAGGTGGGCGTGGCCTCTGCATGATGCAACCAGCCCGCGGGCTGGCAGTTTGATACCCCCGCCTTAGAACATACAGTGGGTTTTAGAAATGTGTGAGTTAGCAGTGCTTTTCTTTGGCAAATTTTTTTACTACCCTGAACATCAATGAAGAGCTGATAGATCATAACCAGCTATTTTGCATCAAAGAACAAAGTTTTTGCACATGTAAAATAGATACAAAAAAAGAAACCTATTTGCAAAGCTTTGTGCTTTGATTCTGGGGAAGCAGATGCTTTGCTCTGTTGAAGCACTTTCAAGATATGCTTCATTTGAAGTTTCATGGACCGGATATCCCCATTCAAACCTCCGCAGTCGTAATACAATTAGGAAGGGAGCTTTAGGGTTTTATGCACTAAAGTAACATCTGACATCTAAGTTATTATTAAACATCCAGTAACACGGACAGCTACCAACAGGTCATTTTCAATTCTGCACCGCTTACATTTTACTATCCTCTGACCTTTCTTTTATAATTCCCTTCTCTCACAACAGTGGCTGTATATACTATTCTCTCAGGATATGCCCACCAAGAACGGTGAACTATGATCCATGGAAACCTATATGACCTTTCAGATGCTGCAATATTTTTTTTACTGCAACAGACTAAGAGCCCTGCTTCTCTCTGAAACCATTTATTTAACCCAGCAGGAATTGAGAATTTGTTTCCTTCCAGATGTTGCTGAATTACAATTCCCAGCAATCCCCACCAGCATAACCGCTAGTGAGAGATTCTGGCCACAGTAATTTAGCAAAATGGTAAGTTCTCTACCCCTGCCACTACAATATCTAATAAACCTATTGAAATGTGGATTTTATTTTTATGTGGACCATTAAAATGACATTTTATTCCTATATCTACAGTATACAGTGATAGCCTAACGGGTATTCCTCAGAGATGTAGTGAATGGAAGCTTCTTCTGTTACCATCTTAGAAAAAACAAGTCTTAAATATAGTTGAAAAGGTCCTTAGGAAAATGTGCAGAACATCTTATTCTATGGCTTCTTCACCAGCTGTAACTTTGATAAATTACTGCTAGCTAAAAACAGCACAGGGCTGCCAGAAACTCATCTTTAGAGAGTCAACTTTCAGATTTAGCATTCAACCAGTGACTACTTCATTTTACAAAAGTAGACTCATACATGCACAATTTTTTAGTCAGCTGGTGCTCTGCTTTCAAAGCAAACTAATTTACTCACTACACCATGCTTCCTGTCAGTGGAAATGGGAGCATTACAAGACCATGTGTGACATTGCAACATTAACCATTGTTATTGAGTTATGAATCATTTTGTCTAGACTCTAGTTCATGAGCTAGAGAGCTAAATGAGAAGAAGGCCTTAAAGGACCCATTCTGAAAATAAATGAGTTAGTGAAAGAAGCATATCCTATTGATGTGCTATCATGGAATACAAAGACCAACCAAAGAGTAAACATAACCCCCAGAGAAGGACCAAACTACACACTGTAGCTGATGAACTGGGATTTTCCTTCTGAAATATAAAGCCACTGGAAGAGAGAAACTGATAATTTGTTTGGAAAATACTTAAATTTTAAATACATTGTAAACAAACTAGGTATATGAAATGTGACAATTTCAATATTCTACAATGGTATTCTGAAAGTAGTCCTCTAAGCCAGTGTTTCTCAACCATGGCAATTTTAAAGATGTCTGGACTTCAACTTTGGTTGGGGAATTCTGGGAATTGAAGTCCACAGATTGCTAAATTGAGAAACAATGCTCTAAGAAAGTTTTTTAAAAAAGAAGATGGCAGGTGTTACATACTATTTTAATTTGCTCTCATTTGCTCCTAAATAGAGCAATGAGAACACATGTGTAGGATCAAGAAAAGGAGATACAAACACAAAATGATTAATCTATAATTCACCTTTAACACAATATTTTATTGCTGAATTTATTGTTTCTGCAATCTTCTGAGACAATATCTTGATGGTACCTCGCTGAGTCACTATCCCAGTGACCACTGTGGCACAAGATTTCAAAATATTGCAGTAAAATCATCAAATATAATATAGAGTTAGAGAAGTGGCAAAGTTTGTGGGAAAGAAACTATAAGTTGACAATGTCAGCTTCATATAAAGAAAATGTGTATAAATGTTCTATAGATGGCACTTGCCACCAACAAGATTAGCAAAAATGTTTAAAAATATGTCAGAAAAATGTTAGAAATATAAACACAAACCAGGTATTTATTATCATACGTGATGGACATGTGTTAAAGCAAGGAGATATTGGACAATAATCCACATTTGGTTAGAAAAAAACGTTAGAATATAAACCTGATTTTTTTTTACTAGATATAGTGCCAGAAAAACTTGATACGCAAAGTACATATTTGATTCTACATGTGATAACAACAGCAAGAATTATATTTGCACAATATTGGAAGAACGAAGAAATACCACCAGAAGAAGAAATAATAATAAAAAATAAACTAGACTGTGTGGAAATGGACAGACTTACTTTAAGGTTGAAAGAAAAAGGAGAAACAGAATATTTTCAAACTTGGGATCTATTTTATCAATAGTTAGAGAAAAGATTTAGGGATTAGGAATTTAATTTGTATTAGTGAATAAGATACTCAGACAACATGTTTTTGTTGAATGATTACTATTGAATTCTGTTTAAAAAAAATAACAAAATCTTCAAATTTTCTAAATGCAGCTCAGGACTGCAACACAAACCAGACCAACTGATTCAATAAAATAGGGGAAACCATTAGAAAGCTTGAAGTTCTATTTAGCAATAAATTCATTAAACCACAATGGAGTGAGGGACAGTGTGTGGCAGGGGTCTTCAAACTTGGCCCTTTTATGGCTTGTGGACTTCAACTCCTAGAATTCCTCAGACAGGCACGCTGGCTGAGGAATTCTGGGAGTTGAATTCCACAAGTCATAAAAGGGCCAAGTTTGAAGACCCCTGATGTAGGGATACATGCTAGGCCTGTAGGTTTCACTCTTGCATTCCAGTCTCACTGCTCCCAATTTGTGGAGAATCATTTCTACATTAGAAACTGGAAGTATGCAAAATGTTTCAAGCTTGTAACATTTTGAATTGGAAACATCTTACTCATCTTCACTTTTCTGTACAAATGTAGCTTCTCATCTGCTTTAGAATCCTCTAAGGAGCCTTCTGATGCAGATAAGAATTCATTCTGTAGCTTTTCACAACTTAACATAATGACAGAAGGATGGATGTTGATGGAAAGCTTACAGGGTACAACAAAGAGAACATATGGCACTTACAGAGTCTTTTCTGAGTGCTTGAGCATTTATACATTAAATGAAGTAAAATAAAGCCTCTTACAAATCAGGTTCAACTTCTTGTGAAGTCATGGATCTATCCACCTAGTTTTTTAATAGAATGGGAAGCATGTTAGCATCTCAGGCATTATGTCTTTTTTATTTTTTGTTTCTAAATTCTCATTGTAGTATACAAGTCCAAGGAAGTTCTCTCATTCAAAAAAATCATCCAAGATGTAATTAGATTTGATCCAAGCACAGGCAGGGCTAGGCAGAGGTCCTACATATCTAAACACCTATTCAGTTTATATATTATTATTATTAAGTGTAAGTCAAAAGAACTGTGCTGCTGTGCTGAATTGGCAAACTCAGACTGAATTCATGAACTTTAAACGCCGGAATTTTCGTCAAGCACACTCATTATTTAAGAACTCACCTGTTCTTATAAGCTACAGTGGCCCAAGGTGTTAATTAGTTACATCTTAAGTGCTCAGTAACTAAGGAGCCACTACAATAAACTTGCACTCCAACTTCTATTATATTCATGCTGTGCACCTTCTTGAATGCTGTGGTTATAGGAGAGGAACAGCTAGCCTGATTTATTCTTGAATATGCCTCACTGGTAAGAAAGCATAGCAATATTCTGGTAGGGCTGAAGTACACCTGAAATTATATTGCATTGGCCACAAAGACACCATGGTTGTTGTTTCGATTGTTACAAATATTAATCAGTGACTTTGAAGGAATAAAGGCAGCGCTGCATGGAAAATAGCATTATTGATATGACTCTGAATACTTTTTTTCATATTCTTCTTTTCCAAACAATCACAACTTATTTGTGAGCTATAATTAGAAATTTACTATTTCTAATTTATTTATTTATTTATTTATTTATTATTCCAATTTGTATCCCGCCCTTCTCCCGAAGGACTCAGGGCGGCTCACAACATTATTAAAACAAAGAGAGACCCACACACCCCACCGAATAAAACCAAATTAAAACCAAAATTTTAGTGTTGTGTGATTAAAATTTCTAAAAAACCCAATTTAAAAATCCTCCCTAGGC
>NW_015386562.1:737602-746644 GCF_001527695.2 Protobothrops mucrosquamatus | reverse complement strand
CAAATATGCTATGCACAAAAGAGCATAATTTCCTAGATCGAAAGTACGTTCAAATATAAATTATAGAATTGTTCCCTATTCTTGGAGCATTTATTAAAACTAATTTATACCATCTTCATACTTCATTAAAGTTTTGCTTAAAAATTCTCTTCAAACTAGATCACCAATGCAAATTATGTGAGATGAAACTTTAACTTGTAGCATATCCTCTGTCTGAAATTTATGTTATCTCCTGACAATAAATAACAGTATAAAAATGTTAAAATAAAGCAAATACTACTTTTGAGTGATGAAATTCCAGATCAAGCATAGGCACTCTGAAACTCCTGAATCAATTTTATTCAAGCTGTCATAGTCCCTTCCTCAAGCAACAAAGATCGCCTATTTTATTTCAGAAGTTAAATATGAAATTGGAAATATTCTATTCATTGGAAGTAGGAAATATTCACACTAAATTTCTTAAAAAGTCAAATATGAAAGTGCTGTTTTTTAAAGGAATGTATTGTTATCATCAGCTGTTCTAATGGAGAGGCACAAGGCAACTAGTAACATACCAATTTAATAAGCACGATCTGAAGGTGGGTGGAAGAGAAATCTAGGAAATTGCAGGCTAATTAGCTTAATGCTGGTTCCAAGTAAATTGATGAGAAGCAAATTCTATATTAGGAATCATTAAGAAAGGAGTCAAAAACAAAATTGTCAGAAATGTAATACTTATAATCATCTGACCATGATTTAGAATACTCTGTATAATTATAGTCACTGAGCCATCCCAAAGGATATTGCAAAACTTAAAAAGGTGAAGCACTCAAAAATTATGAAAGAATTTGTGTAGATCTCTTCTGAAGAAAGCTTGCTATGTTTTGAAGATTTGGTGGAGAAAACAGCATTTAAAATAAATATCTCTCTCTCTTTCTCTTTCTCTTTCTCTTTCTCTGTCTCTGTCTCTCTCTCTCTCTCTCTCTCTCTCTCTCTCTCTCTCTCTCTCTCTCTCTCTCTCTGATGAAAAGTGGGGGTGGAGTTCCACAGGGCAGGTACAGCCACTAAGAAGGCATGACTTCAGGATACAACAAGATAACATTATTCAATAGAAATTATCCGGAACATGTCCTCTTTATTAGATCTGAAGGAATAGGCCAAAGCAATTGGAGAAAGGCAGTCTTGCAATGAACCTGGTCCTAGGCAATGGAGAGCATTATAGGTGAAGACTAGCATTTTGAATTGTACCAGAAGCTCACAGGGAGGCAGTGTAACTCATGGAGAACTAGTGTTATGTGAGTATAATGAGAAATGCCCCAAACCGCCTCCACTTCTGCATTCTGGCACAGCTACTCTTCAAGGGCAGTCCCATATACAGCAAATTACAAGAGTCCTATTGGAATATTACTAGGGTGTCAGTTGCCGTCAACCTAGTCTAGTATTGGACACAACTGATGCACAAAATGAACCTATGCAAAAGCCCACTGATCACAACTGCATCTGCTCCTCAAGCAAGAATCAACAGTCCAAGAAGGGCCCCATTTTACATACCAACTGACTGGAGAGGTGCACCTCCATGCAGTATTAAAGATGGAAAATTTGTGGAACCCGGGGATGTTAAAACTCACAATTACTCTTTCTTGCCACAATTGTGCTGAAGTCTGGTTCTTCAGCACTCTCACAAACTTCTTTAACAGCATCACTTAATTGAAGCAGAGAGAATTATCAGGATGACCTCAGCAGCCTTAAAATTAAAATATTTTACTTCATTCTGTATTAGTAAGTCAAACTTAAGTGTTCTGCTCCTTTAAATGTATTTTTTAGCTCCTTTTAGCTCCTTTGACTCCTTTAATATCTAATTTTCAAAGGGTCATTCTATCTTTTTTAAAAAAAGAGAATACAGAATAAACTCTTTTTTCCATAGGAAGGATTCTTATAATTAATTCCAAAATCTTACTTCAAATCTACCTGGACCCCTGGTCTATTTGCAAAACAGAAATTGTTTTAAATCCTTAAACTTGCATTTAAAACTTCTTTTACTAAGAATTGAAGGAAACTCATCCACTGCTGTAAAACCTGTTGATCCAAATGTTCCCTATAGCTCAAAACAGTTAACAAGCAATATCTGAAAACTGTTTAAAAAAAAAAGAAGTACCGGTATGTGAATCTAGTTTCCTTAAAACGTGCCAACTGTCAGTTGAGCATAGTTATTCCCTCTTCCCTTACAACTGTAAAACCACCGCTGTCTTGTGGTTTTCTCATGAAAAGCAACTGTATGGAGCACTTGTGGGGTATTTCAAGTGAGTTATTGAAGAACTGGTCTACTCTCCAGTTCTTCATTCTGCCTTTAGTAGTTGACTGCACTGTTAGCTGAGCCATATTCAGTTTGCCATTTTTTCCCCAGAAGTCCAACCTGTGAATGCTTTCTGATTGCTTTTTCCACTAAGTGAATATTCAGGACAAATTGCTCAATAAGGGGAGATATCTTTGCAATCATTTATCAGTTTCAATATTATTAATTGACTTCCATTAACATATTTCTTTTAACTGTGAGCCAAATGTGCCTAGTTTTAAAAATCTATCAAATTAAATTGTGTGATGCAAAAATTAATTAGTCATGCATACTCAGCAGCTGAAAGTCAGGCACCCCAAAATGGATGTTGATCTTGATACTTCTTTCACTTTGGCTTGAAATGATAGCATTTATAATTTATAATAGGTTTATTGTTTGCATAAGTCTGATATAATCAATATATAATCAATATATTCATTGATGTATGGATCTACATAGCAGTATAAAATAGATCTGTATAAAACAACTTCAGTTTGCTTTAACAAAATGTTGGACATCAATGTGATTTGCTAAATGGAAAAGGTAATTACCTTCACCTTGATAAATAACTTTTGGTGGTCTCATATTGTTTTAGGAAAGTGCTATGGGAGAAGATTTCACTAGATGCTTTTCCTCCAGCACTAGCCAAACTACTTCTAGGTTAGCTATTTTGGAATTTGCCTACAAGATGCTGCAAAGACACTCATGGAGAACTCTAACATTGGTGAACAGTGTGGAGACGTCTGCAGGTGGAAGACTTTCTTTCCCAAGGCTAAAGAGGCATTTGGCAAACAGGAACTTCACTGGCTGACTTCCTGTTGTTGGCCAACCTTGGGAAAGATTGTCTCTCTAGCCTGGAAAAAAATCGCCTTTGCTAGCTTTCTTGCTGAGTCTCGCATCAACTGGGCACACCTGTCTTCAGCTAAAGGGAAAGGGAAGTGGACCTAGGCATGGTGGGGCAGAAGGAAGGCCAGTGGTGGAGGGGGAGAAGGGAGCCATGGAGGAGAGGCAGGAGGCCTATGTGCCGCTGGGCCTTTCTGCCTAGGGGAGATTTCTATATACTATTGGGCCTAACTGGCTCTGCTCCTTTTGGGCCTGGTATGGCAGAGAGAAAGCCAGACTTCTCAGGAGTCTTTAGGGCTGTTGAAAACATCAATGCTAAGATATTCATTATGTTGCTGGTTTCCCATCAAACGTTATTTATAAATATACTGTCGGAATAAGCTCAAGAATGACAAAGAGCAATTCAGCCAGACTTAATTTCTTTATTTGCTGACACACAATAGGCAGAATCTTGTCAGACTAAACTCTCACCCTAACACTCCTGCCTAGGAGTTTCTAGGGAATGGCTATCCTTATTCTCTTTCTCTGTCTTCTATCCGTCTTTGGGGTGTGCTGCCTCCTGTGTGGCCCTCCTGTCTGGAATGTTTTCCTTCCTTCCTAGGAAACAGTTGGTTCACTGTAGTCCTTCACATCTGCTACCCCTTTGTTGGCACCACCTCTCACATATATCATGCAGGGATATTGGCATGCCACAAACTCTATTAAGCCAGTAAAATCTGGCCTTTAGTACATTCTCATGACCTCGAGAGGGAGGAATCAATTGTTTTATTTTGCAGTACATGAAAGTAGTGCTTTAAGCTTTGCAAAGGAGACAGACAGTCTCAGCCTGTTGGATAGATTCTTTCTAGAAGGACATTTTGATATTAATTATTAAGAGCATATTCAAATATTTACAGGAATGCTTATGTTCAAAAAAACATGCACAGAGAAAAGTGAAGAAAAAGAACAAAGCAAACTTTTTCCCCCTTATGATATGGCTGATTTATCATTGTCATTATTTTTAATAGGTTCTTTTATCTTAATTCCTAGTTAAATGGCAAGTGGTACTTTGGAACAATCATAGGTGAGAATTATTAAGTAAACCCATATATATTCCACAGATGAAGCAGATTCATAAATATAACTACAAAACTACATACCTTCATGAAATCATGGAGGCTAACTTTAAAGAGCATTCAGAAGTACAGCTGGTGCAGAGTGCTATGGCATGTATAGTTCTTGAGGCCTGAAGAATCGCCCATATAACACCACTGCTCCATGAGCTGCATTGGTTGCCAGTCTGCCTCTGGGTGCAATTCAAGGTGTTGGTAATCACCTTTAAAGCCCATCATGGCATGGGTGCAGGCTACTTGAGGAACAACCTCATCCCACTTAATTTGGCCCATCCCGCCAATGCTGGCAGAGGAGTCATGCTGTGGGCCTTGTCAGCTCAATTATTCTGGTTGGTGGGATCCAAGAGAAGGGCCTTTTATGCCATTGCACTGCCCTCTGGAACATCTTGCCCCACCAACATGAGGTTGGCCCCAACCTACCTTTTGTAAGGGCCTAAAGACCTGCCAGTTAGCTTGAGACCCCAGTGGGGGACCATCACAGTGGAGATGGTTGATAGACTAACAACAGATCCCACCTAATCCCCAACCTTTCCATCTATAATTGGATCATAGAATTTGCGGATATTAATTTATTATATCAATCTGTCCAGTTCTACTTGTCATCCCAGGAGCAAAATTAATTGGAAGATTTTTTTCCCTGTGCTGCTCTCCCTATACTGCCTCTTTGGGTCATTATAGATAATCCTTGGTTAACAATTGCCTTGTTTAGAGAATATTTGAAGTTACAACCAGTATTCTCAGTTATGCACATTAAAGTATCCCTGTGATCAGTTCAGGCACTATGCAATTGATGGGAATTTGTGACCATCATAATGTCTTAAGGTCATGTGATTGTCATTTGCATACTTCATGGCAGGCATCAGACAGAGTCAATGGCGAAGTCAGCAATAAAATCATAAGTAATGTTCATGAGATATCTTGCTTAACTACCATGGGTAACCTGCTTAACAACCACAACAGAAGTCATATCATGTCTTGCTTAAAGCCATAGATGGTTTGCTTAACAATTCCAACAGAAGTGAGGTTGTAAGCCCATTGAGTTCATATGATGTTTTGCTTAACAGATGTTTTGCTTAGCAATAGACTTGCAGGTCCAACTGTAATTATTAAGCAGTGATATCTGTATTGTGAAATGTCGCAATTTCAGAAATAGAAGAGACTATTATCTCACTGTTGAGATGGGTCCTTTCTAAGATGTTTGACATGTTCAAAACACTACCTCCTTTGGTATTAAGTAATTCAAAGGATGACTCAACATCTAACATAGTAAACATTTTTATATGTATTTTTTCTATAGTTCAGTCATCAATATTTTGTTTAATTTGATATTCACACGCATACTGCAAAATATTTCAGATTCTGTGCAAGAGCACAATGGACTAGTCAGTGATAGTCAGCAATTTATCCAATACAACTTTAAACAAAAAGTTGTACTATTTTACACTGGATCTAGTTGAGAATGAGTAGTAGCAGCATTTGTAATATGTTTTACAGAATTTCCTTTCTATGCAGGTCAAAAACGCTTTATTGGTCAGGTGATTGGGTTGAATCATTGAACATGTGTCCCCAACCACCTTTTCACTATATTTACCAGCCTTTTCACTACTTTTTGCTAATGAACACAATTAATGGAAGTGTCTATAGAAATGCTACTTCATTCCTGTTATTGAGTGAATTTCTTGTTGAGCACTTTCTATTATATGTTCATAGTAACTCTTAATCCAATATCAGATCTTTTCCATGCCATGTTTTGTTAATACATTAATGTCAGTTCAAGAAGTACTTATATATTTTTTTAAATGTCAAGTATTCCTTCATTGCATTTCTTCTTGGAATAAAGTATTTGTCCCAAAAAGTTTTAATTTGTGGAAAATTACCTTTTCCCCTCATATTTTTTAAAAAAATCATTTTACTGCAGCTTCCAAACAATGCATCGTGGTAGCCATGCAAATATCCTTTTCTGCCTTGCCCAGTTTGATAGGAATGTCTATGGCTTGTACTCTGTATATAGGCATCTACATTCACATTCAGAACCTGGGGTCACAAAACCAGAATAAGTCATGATTAAATGACATTCCAAGTTCCCATCCTCATAGTCAATGACAAAGGGAATGTAATTTCCAACATTTGAATATGTATCAGTTTTCGACATTACACTCCTAGAGTTCTCCATTTTCTCTCTCTTCCTCAGCCTATCTTTAATCTTGTGTGCAATGTGTCTTGGGATTTGTACCTCTACACTATAAATATAGTGCTGTAAGATGCCTTTTGGCATCTTGAAGCACCTTCTCCAAGATGCTCAACTCATTCTTACCAATTCTCTGAGGGAATGATGCCTTCAGGGGTGGATACTGTATATTTCTAGGCCTGCCCATATTGTATGGAAAAGTCTTGTAAGCCAGATTCAGCCTTCAAAGAGCTCCTATTCTTTCTTTAAGAGAGACAAGGCATTAATCTAAAGCAGAGATGAGTTTTAACAGATTAATTGTGAATTATTAATTATAAATGTACAAATTAAATTCTATTTGCCTTTGAGAGAGTACAATCTAAGGCTGAAAATATATTAATAAGATCTCCAAATCATGTGTTCATTGTACTATTTGCTCCTGCCATCTTCCTTTCAGATGAATTTTATTAATTAAGCTTTAATGCAAGGGTAAATTAATTTAATATCTATGTAAGATAAGAGAACATTTTAAGCCATATCACCAAAAGAATTGGTCTTTTCAGCAGTTCTTCCACGCTAAGGATAAAATATACCAATCTTCTTATATAATGCTTCATTGTAATATAAATTATTATGATTATGGCATATCAGAAGAACCATGGATCTCTACTCCTACCCATTGTAATAAAAATATCTCTACATGCTGCAACAAAGAAAATATTTAATGAATGGAAATTAAACAGATGTAATAAAAAAAATTGTAGAGGTGGTAGACTTTGATTAACATGAAAGTTATTGACTGCTGTGAAGACAACATTTTCCATGCTGGGGAACATTAGAAAAGGAATTTTCAATAAAATTGTCAGTAGTGCAATGCCCTTATACATATTTAAAGTGCAATCAGTTACAGTATACTTTAGGTCACCACATTTTAAAAGGGATATCACCAAGTCAGAAACAGAGCAGGTTAAAAAAAAAAAGCAGTGATCATGTATCAAAGGTGCTTTTCTAAAAGGCAACTGGATTTTCTTGTTTTTTTCTGTGAGAACGTTTAACTTCTCATCCAGGAAGCTTCTTCATTTCTCAAGGAAAAATCAAGAAAGTCCAGTTGCCTTTTGGAAAAGAACATTTGGGACAACCATGATTTGGATGATTGAGAATCTCCATAGACAGTGATCATGTACTGAATTCTCATATGAAGACACTGCTTTTCACAAATGATATGTGCATGTAAGATGATCCTAGAAAAGCTTCTAAAATCTAAATGATCTCATGGAGATAATCAGAAGTACTAATTCTAACTAAATGTGATCTGCAAATGAACTCAACTAAATGCACAAATAGTGAGCCGAAATGGATCTCAGTTTCCCATATAGTTTCTCAGTGATTCTAGTGTAGGGGGTTAAAATACATTTTAGTCAAACCATTTTGAATTCAAAACAGCTGTTTCAAGCTTCTTGGATGCCCTAAGATGTTCAAAAGAATTAGCACTGAGCTCAGAACAGCTTTTCACAAACAGAACGTTTCAAATTTGAAAGAGTTTAACTCAGAAAAACTGTGCACCATTATTCCAGCAGAATATATACCATTTGAACAAATATTGTTGGCAAGCTATTATTTGAAATGCTACTTAATGTTCATTTAGTATGTCTGAGTTATAATTCTTTAGAAAAAAGAAGTTTTCCTTCAACGTAGGAGAATTCACACATCAGTTCTTTTATGCAGAAAATAGGGACATGTGTGAACCCATACTGCCACTCACCATCAGTGCAGGGGTACACACACAAACAATCTGGAAAACCATTCAAAGCTAGAAAATGTAACTTCATAACACCCAGAAACAAGCAAGGAACAAAAATGCTCAATAATTCTTATACTACATGTGATACAGAATGTAAACATTTCTTAGCAAATATTAGCAAGTTGAAGAATTCAAGTCCACCAACGTTTATATAAAATCTTCATGGAGTACAATGCAACCTTAAGATATCTTTAAAAACATATTTTCCTTGTATTCCTAACAGCAAAAATTAAATTTTTGTAGGCTGGATTTCTGTCTTGCAGTTTGTATGCCGATGTATTGATCTCATTAAAATTGCAGTGTTATAGTCTGTCAGCTCATTTGGAACTATTTCAAAAACAACAGCTTTTGTCTTTGTTTCCAAGTTATGGGAGCATTATGGGTGTAAAATGTACTTTCCAAAGCTGCTTATGGAAAAATATTACAATGCTGTTAAAATATATATCATATGCACAAGAAAGTATTTTTAAAGTGACTTTTAAAGTATACGGTATTGTTTGAATGTAAGATTAGCAGATGTGTTCTTCATGTACATGTAACTGACTCTCAGATATCTGTTCAGGTTTTGAAATACAGCATTCAAGAGTAGTCAGAAATGTGTACTTTTGTTATTGAACAGGCAGGATTGTCAGACTTAATAAAAGGTTTTTATGCAATTCAGTGACTTACACTTCCATGACTGTTAATAAAAAGGCCTGCCTGATTGTTGTTGCACATTTGATTTACAGTTTAATAGTCATGCAGTCATCTCTTCAGAATGATCGAGCAGACATTTACAAAATGGGCTTTTCATAGCATACTTACCAAG